>NW_012122709.1:3011275-3019936 GCF_000951035.1 Colobus angolensis palliatus
ATATCCTTGTTAACTTTCTGTCTCGTTGATCTGTCTAATGTTGACAGTGGGGTGTTAAAGTCTCCCATTATAATTGTATGGGAGTCTAAGTCTCTTTGTAAGTCTCTAAGGACTCGCTTTATGAATCTGGGTGCCCCTGTATTGGGTGCATATATATTTAAGATAGTTAGCTCTTCCTGATGGATTGATCCCTTTGCCATTATGTAATGGCCTTCTTTGTCTCTTTTGATCTTTGATGGTTTAAAGTCTGTTTTATCAGAGACTAGGATTGCAATCCCTGATTTTGTTTGTTTTCCATTTGCTTGGTAGATCTTCCTCCATCCCTTTATTTTGAGCCTATGTGGGTCTCTGCATGTGAGATGGGTCTCCTGGATACAGCACACTGATGGGTCTTGACTCTTTATCCAATTTGCCAGTCTGTGTCTTTTAGTTGGACCATTTAGTCCATTTACATTTAAGGTTAATATTGTTACGTGTGAACTTGATCCTGTCATTATGATATTAGCTGGTTATTTTGCTCATTAGTTGATGCAGTTTCTTCCTAGTATCGATGGACTTTACATGGCTGGTAGCTGTTGTTCCTTTCCATGTTTAGTGCTTCCTTCAGGATCTCTTGTAGGGCAGGCCTGGTGGTGACAAAATCTCTAAGCATTTGCTTGTCTGTAAAGGATTTTATTTCTCCTTCACTTATGAAACTTAGTTTGGCCGGATATGAAATTCTGGGTTGAAAATTCTTTTCTTTAAGAATGTTGAATATTGGCCCCCACTCTCTTCTGGCTTGGAGAGTTTCTGCAGAGAGATCTGCTCTTAGTCTGATGGGCTTCCCTTTGTGGGTAACCCGACCTTTCTCTCTGGCTGCCCTTAACATTTTTTCCTTCATTTCAACTTTGGTGAAACTGACAATTATGTGTCTTGGAGTTTGCTCTTCTCAAGGAGTATCTTTGTGGCATTATTTGTATTTCCTGAATTTGAATGTTGGCCTGCCTTACCAGGTTGGGGAAATTCTCCTGGATGATACCCTGCAGAGTGTTTTCCAACTTGGTTCCATTTTCCCCATCACTTTCAGGCACACCAATCAGACGTAGATTTGGTCTTTTCACGTAATCCCATACCTCTTGGAGGCTTTGTTTTTTTCTTTTTACTCTTTTTTCTCCACACTTCTCTTCTCACTTCATTTCATTCATTTGATCTTCAATCATTGATACTCTTTCTTCCAGTTGATCGAGTCGGTTACTGAAGCTTGTGCATTTGTCACGTATTTCTCATGTTATGGTTTTCATCTCTATCAGTTCTTTTATATAGTAGTTGAACTAAATTTTATGTAACATCTCCAGGTGGGGTTCATTGCAGCACCCCTACTCAAAGACATGAATATTTTTCACAAGTTGGATAGATAATGAGTATAAGTAACCTGACTTCATTTCATGATAGATTTTGCCAACAAAGGAGATATATAAAAAAGCTTTTGGTTTCCATCGCTTTTTGGATTTTGGAAATCCATAATTTCTAAAATGTGGGCCTAAGATCTGATATTACTTTTCTGCAGAAACCTCCCACAGTGATTTAGTGCAAAGAGACACTAGAACTCAGACCCCAACTGGTGTGTAAGGCCTTGAGTCTTATGTCTCACCCAGTGGTACAGCCTTCCTCCCTCTACCTAATATAGTAACCCCCTCCCCAAATGCCCACTTACTTGGGCCCCACTGACGCTTACCAGCTCAGACATACCCCAGACATGCTTACTCCGGATGCTTTTGTTCAGCTGGTTTCCTCTACCTATGACAACTCTTGTGTTCCTTTTATTCTCATTCCTAGCCGAGCTTTTTTTCTGCTGTTAATCCTAACCACCTTCCAAGTTCCCAGTCTGGGAGGTTCTCCTAGATCTACCAGTTTGGAATGACTTTCTCTCCTTTGTTCAGCCTCTTTACTCCATATGTTTATTATGGTACCTATCAGAGACTGCCAGATATTTTAGAAAGCTAGTATGTGTGTATTCTCTACTAAATTATGAGCCCTTAAAGTAAGTGGTTCACAAATCTTAATATGCATGAAATGCTGCTTGTTATAATGCAGATTCCTGGGTTTCTCTCTCTTTCCCAAGAGATTCATTTTCAGTAGGTTTGCGTGGGACCCAGGTAACTGCATATTAGCACATTTGTGATTGTTTAAACTCTCCTCAAATAGGAGGAAGCTGACAGCGGGTTCTGTTCTTGAAATAAGGAGCTACACCCCAGGACTCTGGAATCAGAGCCTAAAATTGAATTGTGGCCTCCACATCAATCCACACATAAGTGCTGGCGTTGTTTTTCTTGCCTAATTTCATCTCCTTTACGTGCTTCTGTTAGGAACGAAATCCCCAGCAGATGACTGTGATGATGGTATAGTTTTGAGTAACATTTATATAGGTTTCTTGGTAGAGCAAAACTTGATTCCATCATGCCATTAGTAATATCAGTGTGGGAAAGAGCCAGAGCCAGTGCAAAAATGGCTAAGTGCCAACAGGCTGGCAGGTGGACGCACATCCTGGGACCACACTAGATCATGGACTTTTGAAGGCTGAAGAATTCATCTGGAAGGCTGAAGAAATCATCCTCTTTCCAGGACATTCATTTCAGAAATGCTGCTGCCTATGCTGTATTTAGGTTTCTGAGCTTGGAGAGAGCCTGGTTGTAGCCTGTACTCCAGCCCCTCCAAAGACAACCCACACTCTTCTTTTTGTTGTCTAACAATGATTTTGACAAACATAATAATTAATGTAACTGCTGTTCAGTGAGCTCTGTGTGCTGGAACTGTGTTAATCACTTTATAGAAATTATCTTATTTACTCCTCAAAACAACCCAAAGAGAAAGTATAATTTTTGCCTCTCACTGGTGAGGACCCCATGCTCAGGGAGGTTAGGCAGCATGTTCGTGATAACATAACTAATGATGGGAGGGAGGGATGTCAGCCCAGGTGAGCTGCCTGCAGAACCTATGCTCTGATATTGCTCCAGCTACCACTTTTAACATTTAGTGTTCTGACTTACTATTATAATGGAAGCCCTACTCTATCTTCTGTGTATTTGAGAGGATTTGTTTTTTTCATTCATATCTTCGAATGTCTGTGAATGACTCTGACCTCTATCCTGTGTGTGTCTGGACCTCTACTAGAAAGCATTTGGCATATGGGTAGCTTGCCCAACACAAGGATACACCACCAGGAGTGGCTAAGTGCTATGGGAGCTCTTAAGAGAAGAGAAAGTTAGTGTGACTCCTGCTAACTGTCTTCCTTTCACAGACATGACTGCCAGTAAACCTAGTCCTGTTGTTGAAGTCAAAACTGAAGAATGGGCCTTCTAGATGGAATGTAAGCACATTGCATTTAAATCTCTTTTCCTTAATGGTACAGTTAGGCAGGGATAAACAGCATTAACATGTTGGAATTCCTTGTGGTTTTTAATTTATTTCCTGGCTACAGTCAATCAAATGGTCATTCCACAATGAAAAATTCTGGACACTTTTGTGTTCTGTGCCTTGCTCCTTTGCTGCTGATATTGGAAAATACCACTATTTTGACCAACTATAAATTAGACTGATTTCTGCGAGAAAAAGTGTTCTTGGGAACATTTCGTTGCTTAACACGTGGACCATGGTTAGTGATTGAGATAAAAATAGAGATATTGACTTGGGCTTATTCACTTTGAAAAAAATTTCATTTTACAGTTTAGTACTAACACATGAGAAAGAAAAATAGGCAGACAAGCTCAAGGCAAATATCGTAAAGCCAGTGGGATACGATATGGAAGGAGGTAGAGAAATTTTCCTGAGCATTTAAAAAACAAGGAGAAATAAAGAGAAGAATTAGAATGGAAAACTTTTAAAACAAAGATTCGGGGAACTTGTGCAAGCAGGAAGCCACAGTCTCCATGAGCCTTTCGTCCACTAGCTATCACTTTGTACACGATGTAAGAGTTCCTTAGGCTGGTAGAGAGGGGTGTTCTGTCCCTGCCCCATTGCCTAGAGGGAAAAGTCATGCAGGTGTGAGCAGAGTTGTGAGATGTAGGTAAGTACCCCGTAAAGCAAACCCATGTGAGCAAAGCAAACTCTCAGGTGATGAATATAGCCAAAAGAAAACGCTGTGTTCTATGAATTGGGGGATATAGAATCTGCTTAGGGCCCTTCTCATCAGCATTAAGTTTCCTGTCTGGGGGACACGAACCTTTCCTGGTTCTCCCCCAGTTAACTAGACTGTCTCTAGTCCACTCTGCCCTGGTTGTCTAGTAAATATTTCTACCTGACCTAAATCCAGCCCAGTACAGCACCTCCTGGCATCCCCTTGTGTATTCCTTCATGGTTTGCTACATCACCCTCTAATCTCTTTCCCCAAGCTAGAAATCTTAGCTTTAGACTTGGTCTTCCAATTCTTTCGCCTTTTACATTCAAGATAGTCACTAAGTCCTCGTCATTTTACAGTGGTTTATTACAGACCTATGTCTTCTCTCTTATGAGACCCTGAGATACTTTCCAAATTGGTCTTTGTCTTTTTGTCCTTTTCCATTCAGGTGATCCTCAACTCTGCAAAACTTTCTTATTTGTAAAATGCAAGATGAATTTTAATAGTCTTGCATAATTTTCTAAAACTATGTTCAAATTCCCTAACGTGACTTAATCTGTTTCCATTCTACTTTTACCATAGAACCTGTATAACGCATGTTTTTTTCTTTCCCCTGATTTCATCCTGTAACCCTATTTCTATGATCCTTGGTGCTGATTTTTATTCTTATTTATATTTAATTATCAATTTGTGTTATATGGTCTTTTTGTAAAATGCCACTAACCCAAAAGAGAAATGACTAGACCGAAGTTCAGAATCAGAATTATTTTACTGTAAAGCTAGCTATTCCTTAAATGCACTGATATTTGTGATCCTAAAGTTACTAAGGAAGTCTGTTTTCTAATTTGGGAATTTCTGGAAAATGCTGATGGGAGGTACATGTATATTATTGCCATTTGAAGACAACAAAATTAAGTAACCGACCATTGAGTATCCCTGAAGCCCTGATTTTTATTTGTTAGGCATTTGTGTTAGGGATTATTCACAAAATTTTAGTCATAATTGGAAGTCACAGATCCCACATTAGTATCCCATATTTTGCACAGGTGGAGGCTTTTTTGTTTTTATATATACTTTCCATTACCTAACACTCTTAAGTGCTTGAGAATTCCCAACTGAGCAAGACAGCGCTGCTTGGCGAATAAGAACACAGACTCTGAAGCCAGATAGCCAAGGCTCTGATCTCTGTTCTGCCACTTAGCTGTGTGGTCTAGGGCAAATTCCTTAATTTTTGTGTACCTTGGTTTCTCCATGTTTTGTAAAATGGATTTAAGTAGTAAGTTCTTTAGGTTTGTGGCCAAGATTAAATAAGTTAATATATGCAGAATACTTTGAATAGGTCCTGGCACATAATAAGCACTCACATCCTAAGTGTTAGCTATTGTTGTTTTTGTCATTAGAGCTGTATTGTTTATGTGAAAGGCTAGTTTGTCTGTAAATATTACTATCATTAGGTCAAAATCAATAATATTTAGACAGTCACTATTTCTGGACATCTGAGTCTCTGGGATCTACTACCACAGCTCACCTAGAAAACAGTGGTCAGGTTGCGTATACCATACCTGCAGGAGTGAGAGCCCAAGCCCGCCTGCAACTTGGCTGTTGAGAATGCCATTTCTGAGCTCTCCTTCTGCTGCATGTCTCTCGGCAGAGCACTTCAAAGCAGCGGAATGTGGAAAATGAGGCTCATTCTGCTCCCTTTTCAGGGCTTTGGGAGTTCTAGTTACAGTAATTGATAGTTGGTAACGTGCAGGGTCCACTCGGCTCTCTTCCATTTCTGCCCAAGCCCCTGCTCCTGCTTGGTAACATCTTAGTAATGTGCCTCATATTTGATGTTCTCCCACATGGCCCATTGCAGCTCTCATGGTCTGCAGGCCAGATGGAGCCAGCATGCGAACAGCATGGCCCAGAGGATCGCAATTCATTGCTGTCAATGGGATGCCAGAGCACAAGGACCAGAGTTCAGAAACCTGCTCTGGCAGTCTGCTCCGAATGCTCATGGAAGACAACATGGAGAGGGGGCGGGGGGCCCTGCCCTCTGCATGACTTTTCTAGGAAGAAAAAGACTCAAACCAAGGGGTGTGGTTGGCCCAGAATCAGAATTGCTTTCTAAGCATCCAACTCCATGGTTTCTTCCTCCTCAGAGTTATTTCCCCCCTTGAAGAATATAGAAACATCTGGCTCATTGACCAAGTCCTCTGGCAACCTCTGAAATTTCTAAAGCAGAATAGCTAGCTAGATACATGAATTTTAAAAAAGTCTAAAAATAAATACTTCCACCTAAAATCAGAATTTGCACCTAGAATTTTTCTCTTTCTCTCCCCTTTCTTCTACCCTCTTTCCGCCCCACTTTCCTCCTTGTTTTCCTTCTACGTTATTTTTTCTCCCTACTTACCTCTTTCCATTTAAAAAAAAAAAAAAGAAAACTAATGTATCCATTACCTATGTATTGACTATCTGTATTGCATCAGATGCTGTGAATACATGGGTGAGCAAGACAGACACTACCCCATAGAACCTAATGTGTACGTGTGTTGGGGGTAACCTAATAATTTCAAAAATACATAGTTATATACTGAGATAAGTACCAGGAAAGAAAAGTACTAAAAGCCAGGAACATTTATAAAGGGAACCTGATCTGGTCCAGGAGTTGTAGGAAGGCTTTCCAGGGCATGTGGCTCTTGAGCTTTCCTCTGAAAGATTAATGGGGCTAACAAAAAGTGAAAGAGCAGGAAAGTCATTCCAGGAAGAGGAAATGTTCTGCACCAATATCATCAGATGGAAGCATTACATGTTCAAGACATTAGAAGAAGTTTTATTATAGATAAGTCAGAAGAGAAGGAACACAGTATTCCATTGGAGTTATCTGTTAGGTTAGTGTGGGAGATTTTATGTATGTATTGAACAAATCAAAGCTTTATCTAAATAGTTTTTCTAAGTTATAAAGGAAATATGGGTACCCTCAAGGCTAATGTTAGTGGTAGGTAAAATGAATATTGGTTTTCCTCTATTTAGTGAAATAAGATAGATTATAGTATTCATAAGGAATTCTAAGTAAATTTCCTTAGAGAGGGTCGGACAGTTCTCCTGACAGTTTTCTTTCTTCACAGGATGGGGAACAGGGAATGAATTAATGATGAGGTTTTAGTGTGAAATGAAATTGTGGTATTTACTAATATCTTAATAATATTTTCTTAGTCTTTTGATACTCAGGCCAACCATATACAGGATATGAACTGAGTATTCAAGGCGTAGGTAACCCCTATTTATCCTTCAGAGGGAACAGCACTGTGGAGAGATGGACTCAAGCCCCCAATATACTGCCCTATTATTTATTTAAATAGGTACTTTTTGTCTAAAAAGGAAATGATCATAAGTCTGTTAGGAGGACTCCATGGTTGGTGGAAACAGTTTCTTCTAATTTGTTTTCAGGCCTTGTTTGCACCCATGATTAACACACTGTCCAAAGTTATCTGTGCACAGAAGACATTATGAGCCCTTCCTTAGGAAACTCCTGGAAAACAAGAACATAACTGAGCAAGAGGAAGACAGATATAAGAAACAGGGATTCCACACAGGAGAAAAGCGAAGACAAGTTTCAGGATAAAGGTCAAAATAGCATCCAGACGGCAGCAGTGCACTGGCATAAACAACTTGCCTGCTTGAAAATGTAATCCTACCCTTGATACTTGATTGTTAGCTTGGCTGGGTATAGAATTCTAAGTTGGAATAAATGTACCAAATTAAATAAAGGATAGGGCAATCAGCTGGGAGTTTGTGCCTGTATCTCTATAGCGCTGCTCCCTCTGAAGAATAAATAGGGTCTAACTCTGCCTTGAATCTCTTGTTTAATCCTGTTTCAGTTTATTTCAAAGGAATACATTTTTTGAAGATGTTGTTGCTTTGTATTCTAGATTCCAGTATCCTCAAGAAGTCCAAAAGGATCCTAATTTCCTTATCTTTCTATAGGACATTTTTGTTTTCGTCTCTGAAAGCTCGTAAGATCTTTTAATCCCTAGTGTTCAGCAATTTCACAGCAATAGATCTAGGAGTGGTTTCTTTTCATCTATTGTTCTAGTAGTCAGTGGGTCCCCTCAGTGTTGGAATTAATTTTTTTCAAATTTTCTTGAATTAATTTCATGAATGATCCTCCTCCACCCAACCCCTGGGTTTTCTATGTGCATCTTTTTTTTTTTTTTCCATTCAGTACTTTGTTATTCAGATGTTGAGGATCTTGTGATGAATATTGTGAATTATCTCACATCCATGCCAACCTCCTTCCAGTTTACCTTTGTGTACTGCAGGGGCTAGAAGGATAGGCACTGTTTCTAAGATCTTTTGTAGCTAGTGTTCTGAATGTGATTTAGATTTGACTACTTCTTTCTGTTCTGTTGGCAGGTATGGCCATGGAAGCTTTTTACTCTGGGACAGCATTAGCAGGCATCCCAGTGTTTGGTACTAGCTCTGTGAGGTCAAGAAGCAGACTACTTGCCATCCATTTTGCTTGTATGGATTGTGGCAAGCACAGCCTGACTTTGCAGTCCATAGCAATACCTATGACTCCCCGA
>NW_012122709.1:3020696-3020990 GCF_000951035.1 Colobus angolensis palliatus
CAAATGTTCTCTTTGAAGAAAACAACAACAGTAATTATTTTTAATACATTGCCACTACCCTAAACTGTGGCTGGTACATAGAGGGTTAGAAAAGTCAGGAACCTACCCATAAAAGCAGAGAAAGGGACTGGGGCATCTAAATATTTTCTTGAATGGACACTTTGAACCATTATTTTTTTATTTTTTTGTAGATGGAGTCTAGCTCTGTCGCCAGACTGGAGTGCAGTGACGCAGTGTAAGCTCACTGCAACCTCTGCCTCCCAGATTCAAGTGATTTCTCTTGCCTCAGCCTCC
>NW_012122709.1:3021680-3026444 GCF_000951035.1 Colobus angolensis palliatus
CAAGTGATTTCTCTTGCCTCAGCCTCCTGAGTAGCAGGGATTACAGGCAGACACCATCACACCCAGCTAATTTTTGTATTTTTAGTAGAGATGGGACGCAATCTCAGCTTACTGCAGCCTCTGCCTCCTGGGTTCAAGCAATTCTCCCACCTCAGCCTCCCAAAGAACAGGGATTACAGGCAGACACCATCACACTCAGCTAATTTTTGTATTTTTAGTAGAGATGGGGTTTCACCATATTAGCCAGGCTGGTCTCAATCCTCTGACCTCATGATCCGCCCACCTCGGCCTCCCAAAATGCTGGGATTACAGAGGTGAGCCACTGCACCTGGCCCATTCTTTCTGTTTTAGCTCTATCTCACCCCTGCTTCCAAAGGTAGTGATGATGCCTTAAAATCCTTAGATTTGGGGAGATTCTCTGATATATATTGGGTGGGTTGCTTTGTGGCTTTTCCCTACTGCCAGCTTAGGTTTCAGCTTTCTTGTGCCTATTTGGGTCATTAACCACCTATCCATTTGCAATATAGCTTGCAAAGTTTTGTTGATGTTGTGTTCTCTTCCATTTCATTTGTCTTTGGGTTTGTGCCTTTAAAAGACAATCTCCTTAGTCACGTTAGTGAGGTTTAAGAGAAACCATAAGTAAAGGCATGTGTTCAGACCATGGTCTTGACCTGGAATTTGGTTAACTTTTCTATGAATCATGAAGAATAGAAGTATATTGGCTTTGCTTTCCTTATCATCACGTGATTAAGTATTAAAATTAATGGTGGACTATATGTCTTTAAACTGTGTATTAAACTTAATTTTGTATGAGTGTGTCTAAGCTTAAAATAGAATGGAGAATAGCAAAAATAAAGAAATGCAGTGTGTCCTAAAAATATGAAGCAATTTCCTTCCCTCACTGCTAGTAGGACTTGTATCAAGCTGCATTAGCACCAGAAATGTATTCTTTACACTGATTTGACAATACTTAGTAGGAAGCATGTGCAGTCAACATCTCTGCCTTAAACCCCTGGCACAGGGAGAGGGGTGGGTTTTGGTTTTTCTTTAGTGTGTTTTATGTGATGGTAATTTATATTTGCCACCCAAATAGTATACTTTTGGGGCATTTACTATTAGGGAGTTGTGGCAACTCAGAAATGATTTGCTTGAGTTCAGTGAAACCTTTCACATCAGCACATTCTCACTGTTCTTCATTCCTGGTGCCTACAGCAAAGATTTAATAAGCCCTGTTTGCAAAACAAAAAGAGAAAAAGAGTAATGGCTCAATGGAAGGCTCCATTAATGTTTCAGACCACTGACTGTTGAATCCAAATATAGATTTTAGGAAGAAGGGCTGAGAAGAGTGAATTTCCTCTAAAGCATAAACCTTTTCATCTTTACTATGAGATTAAAATTGAATCATGAAAGTGGAAAAATTAATCGTTGGGAATGTGTTCTAGGTATGATGCTTACTTTTTGATTAGAATTCCTTAGTTGCTAGTGATGATAAATTAACAGGTTCAGAATTTTGCTGATTTTCAGGGAAAAAATAAGGATAAATACATGATTTGCCTTTACCACTTTTTATAAAAGTCATAATGAAATAAAGCACCAAAGGATAGAGAAATGTTATATGTAGTATAATAGTTTAGGAGGCTTTTCGTTAAGGCCTTAACTATCAAGAGCTTATACATTTCTGGAAGTAAAATAATACCTTTGCTGCCAAAATACCTTCTCATTCATGCTTTGAGCCCTGATGTCACTTCAGGTAGGAGAGAAGCTAGATGAAATTCTGTAGTTCCATGTTTGTTGTTTAGAAACTCAAGGGATTGCATGCCTCTTTTGAGAGGGTTCAGGAAGTAGAAGGCATAACTCAATACCTGTGGACTGGATTCAAGAAAGAAACAGCAAGATATTCTACAGTGCTGGACTAGGAGCTGGGAAACTTGGATTTTAATCTGGATTTATCTGCTCATTAGTTGCAAGTCCTTCTCAATTGCTTTATTGGTGTTTTTTAAAATTCTAAATTAGCTAAAATGCATGTGGCACAAGAATAATGTGATATAGAATTGTAGTGTTACTTTGAATACCAGGTATAAGTTCAGACTGCACGAAGTGTTGGCAAGTGTGTAAATAGTTAAAATTAATGTGAAATGACAAGTCATAAAAGGTGAACAGAATTGTTGGCAATCCACAGAATAATCAATACCACCAAATTCCAGAATAAAATAACAAGAACATGTAATTTGAATTGTTGATGAGTTCTAGATAGCAAAGATTTCTCAGAGATGGTTAATATGATAACCGGCATTTATTGAATACTTAATATGTCAGACCCTGTATTAAGGTCATTCGATGCATATCTTATTTATAATCTTTATAATAACTTGGATTTATAGTTACTGTTATTATTCCTATTTTATAGATGAGAACATGGAGGTATAAAGTATCCCAACCAAAATCGTACAGATAAGAAATAGCAGCTCAGGTACTTGTAGCTGGGTCTTTTTGACTTCAAAGCAAGGTGTTTTTAACCACTAAGTAATATTTCAAAAATTGGCACCAGTGGAGAATTATATCAGAATAAAATATTAGAAATAGCTAATGTTTTCCTCCTCTTTTTTGTGAACTCTAAGCGATTGGGGCAAGTAGAAGTTTTGCAGGTCATATACAAAAAGTGTTGTCGGAGTGTCCTGCCTTGAAGAAGATACTAATCTAGCTGAGGAAGTGGGGGATTAAGCAACTGCGTAAGGAGACCAGGCAATCTGTAAACATAGAGAAAGAAGCTAGGCTTCTTTACCCTGGATAAGTGCAAATTTATGAAGACTAAGTTCAGATATCTGAGAATTTTAAATGAAAGGCAAACCAGATTTGTTTTCTGAGATTCAAAAACCATATTCATATATTCCTGTACATGGAGTAAAAGGGCATCCATCCACAAGCAGTAGTAAATTTTCTGTTACTAGGTACCATCACGTCACATAGATGTCAAGCACATGGCCAATGTTCTTTAGAGTTCTTTTAACCTAAAAATATAGATCGAAGATATTTAAATCAGTTTGGACTAATACTGAATGCATGGGGAGGATTTCAGGGAGAAGGCAAACCTTGAGCTGATAACTGAGAGAATGGATGTCATTTATCTGTGGATCGTTAACAAGTGCAATTGTTCTGACTAGCAGAGAAACTAGAAGAACCAGAGCAGTGCCCGAGTTAATGCTTTGGGGCAAGTTTGCCCTTCTCTGGCCCTTGATGGGCTTTAAGGCCTGTCTATCCTAGGTACTCTCAGAGTCCTGAGGTGGCTCTCCTGTAGCAAGTCTGCCTGGCCTGAGCAGTTTACCCTGTGGCTTTTGGATATGCCAAATCTCGAGTACAGGAAAATAGACCTTCTTCTTAGAACACTTATTTTGGAGATGGAGGGGCTCATCATGGCATGAAGACTGACTTTTTTGGCAATACCTGGGAGAGATGGCAGACACCTCAGAGAACCTCTCAATTCCAACGTATCAGATGTGTTTTGTTTTTTGTTTTTTTTTTTTAAAGCAAAGTTTTTGAATTAAAGTAAAGAATAGAAATACCACAGAAACTTCATGGTCCTCTTAGATTTTCAGATATACCCCCACTAAGTTTTATTTTACCCAGAGCAGGCAGGTGGAAACCTTGAGACATTTTCCTTCTAAATAGGTGTATCATCCTTGCTTCTTGATTTTTCATGGCTAGGCCAGAACAGAGCACTAATGGGGAAGCAGTGAAGTCTTGGAAAAGCTAGAAAAGCAGTCTCTTGTGTTTCCTGACAAACCTGTGGAATGCTTCCTTATGTCTTTCATCTTCAGAGCTTAAAAAATATTTATTTCTCATGTGACTTTACACATAAAGGCAAAAACCATGTCAAGGCACAACGAGAAGCTTTAGAATTAAGTATTTCATACTGAATGTACCTGTCATGGGGCAAAATATATAAAAACGGGTTCATAAATAATTAAATAATTAATAGGGTATTCATAAACATTACAGATCCATATACTTTACTGAATATGTGCATATTTTTGGAAAGTTAGCATTGAAGATTGATTTTCCAGAAGAACTACTTTGGTGCCAAGTCATTCTATGTGTATGCTTAGGGAGAAGACCCAGAGGCACAGTCTCTGAAACGCCATGTCAGTGAGTGCTGCCCATCTCGCACTGGGTTTTTTGTTTTTGTTTGTTTGTTTTTAATTGCTTTTGGAAAGTGAGCTATATTAGAATTACTGTCCCCTGGAAAATGAATCAAAATAGGATTCCTTTATTGTGTCATTGAAATTTAAAATGAAAATTTGTTGTTTCAGAAATGGAGATGTTGGTACCTTCTGTTTCTGAATTTCCATTGTGAATGGAAGACTGAAATCAGGAGCTCTTTGCAGCTGTACTTTGGGTCATTTTAACCAAAATTCTTTACAATTATATTTGAAGATATGAATGTGTTTTGACAGGAGGAAATTGTTATATTTTTTTTCTAGTATACCTTTTAAGGATTAGATTAATCTGCAGCCAGTCCCAGTCCACAGAATGTAGGTGGCTGATGGATCCTTTGAATCTTAATGACTCGCCAAAGCCTTCTTTTTCTTTGTCTTCTGAATAAGATGTGCAGAGATAGCTATACAGTTACATGCTGAAAATTGATTATGAAATTTCTTAAAGAGAAGGCAGCCTTTAATAAAATAGGGGTTTTAGTATTAAAGAGGAGATTTAATGTTCTTAGTTGTCTCCTATGTTTAAACCTTGTTTTTTTTTTTTTTTTTTTTT
>NW_012122709.1:3026668-3031215 GCF_000951035.1 Colobus angolensis palliatus
CCAGGATGGTCTCGATCTCCTGACCTCGTGATCCGCCCGTCTCGGCCTCCCAAAGTGCTGGGATTACAGGCTTGAGCCACCGCGCCTGGCCGTTTAAACCTTGTTTTAAAGATAGCTTGTTCTTTTGTTTGCCAATTACTTAAGAGCTTGTGTTGTAGGAAATTTCCAATTCAAAACATGTTTTAAAAACATTCTTTGAGGAGGATAGTCTGACATTTCCATTCACTTTTGCAGAAGAATCCCAGGGGGATTTAAACACTATAGAAGAACAAAAACTGGTCAGTAAGCCAGATCTCAGAACCAAAACTTCCCAGTGGAAACTCTGCTGACTAATTCCAGCCCAGTGATTCCAGCAGGTCATTTTTCTGTAGTAAACAGAGTATCTGGGAAGTTTTTCACATCTTATAGCCACCTTGAAAGTATTCAACATGGATGCTTTAGGGCACAAGGGGTTTCCATATCTAGATAGTTGGAGATTTAATATTTGAGGCTTCTACCATTCATGAGCACTGTCTCCATGGTTTATGGCATAAATTTTTGTGGTTTCCTTGATCACAATTTTTTACCAATATAATTTTTAATTGCCAAAGTAATAGTGGTATACTTGATGGGATCCCAGAGTAGATAGAGGACATTAAGTAGAGACTAACAAAATCTGAATAAAGAATGAAGTTGATTTAATAATAATGTATCAATATGGATTCATTCGTGGTGACAAATGTTCCTTTACAGCTTTTTTGTTAAATCTAACCCTATTCTAAAATAGTGTATTTTTTTAAATCATGCTTTTAGCAGTATTTCTCTACTTGAGAAGTACTCTGTTTACAGAGAAGTAAACACTCAGAGGAACACCAATCTATGTGTGTGTTTGTAGTTATAAGTATGAGACATATACACATATTATTTCATAATTTGCTGTTCTAAATGAACATCTTTCCATGTCACTAAATATTTTATAGCATTATAGTTGCATATTTAATTATGTAAAAATACAACAGAATGCATGTAACTAATCCCTTTTATTGGAAATTGAAGTTATTATCCATATTTCATTATTATAAACAATGTCATGACTTAACCATGTAATTAAAGCTTTATTCACATTCACTATTATTTTCTCAGGAGCAGTTTCTAGAAATGATATTACTGACTGAAAGAATTTGCAAAGTTTCAACAGTGTTGCCAGCTTTTAGATGCATAAATTTGAATTACATATCAAGTGGAGCTGATTATCTATGAACAGTTATATGAACAAATAAACCTATAGCGGAGAGGTGGTAGGCTAGAGCTAGGCTGATTTAAGGGTTCTATCTATCAGTGAATTTATTAATTTATTTATGAATGTATGAAGCCTTGCTGAGAATGACTAGGGGTGGGGTAGTGAAGTAGAAGAGAATGACCAAATAAATAAAGCCCCAGGGAGGCATGTGAAAGAGAAGTGAGTGGACACAGGTCAGTTCAGGCTTGAAAAGAAGCAGAGTGCTAGAAACAGAGTAGCTCTGTAGATGGGTGTACTCATCTCCTGTTGGGTCCAGTGAGGAGACACACAGTTCTCCTTGAACTTCAAGCATTGCAAGGTTAAGGAAGTTGGGACCAAGTCCCATAGGCACGGGAAAGTCCCTCTTATGCTCAGTCACCCAGAAGAAGGGTAGGCATTGATGGGCAGTTCACGTAGGAACTGTCTTGAGATAGGTTAAGATGTGATAGTGAAAGGAGGGCCCTGTCAAGGTATAGAAAGGAGAAAACCAACATCCTGATTTGTACCTCCCAGTCTATAGGCCACTGGCCTCCAATTTTGGGCAAATTGGAGGGGATCTTCCCTATTCATAGAGATATTCGTAAATCCATCCTGCATATCTTCTCTGCAGCCAACCACTAGCCCCTGTACACACAGTTGCTCTGTATTCCCCACCCTTTTGGCAGCTACATTTCAGAGTGATGACTGGAGCTAGGCCTACTCCTAACACTGTCATCATTCTTCCCAAGCAAGCCAGCCCAGATCACCAGCTTCTTACAAATGTATGCATGTCATTGCTAGGAACAGTCCTCATGTGATTTTTCAGTCTGTCCCCCTGCCTTCAGGGAGGTTAGGTAAACTCCAGTCTAGCACAGCTGCCTTCATATCATGACTGACTATAAATGTACTTTCATAGTAAGTTGTGTTTTTGTATTCAGATACACTAAATTTATGAATGTCATCTCTGCTGTTTTACTTCAGCTCGTCATTCTTACCATTTTCTTGATTCAGGTGTTTTCCCACCATACGGTTTAAATGCCTTTTTCGTGGTATTTTGAATGAAGTCTCAAATACTTGAGTTATTTTCTCAAGTCTATTCCCTAGACAGGGATTTGCTTCTCTGCCATTATTTAAAGAGTATTCCAGTGTAAACTACATCTGCTTGCTGGATCCCTGGCCACCCACCATGGCCTTTAGAAAGTGAAGATTCAGGAAGTAGTGGAGTTCCAAGAAAGTGTAGAGAAAGCTGCCTCTGAGTTTTACCCTTCAATTAGTGGCCCACAAACACTGAACACAGCCTGAGCCTTTCCCAGAGTTCCCACTGTTCTGTTCAGATTTGTAGGAAAAAAAAAAACCCAGGAGACCAAACCTCTAGACAGCTCACTGGAGGTAACATTACCTGCAAAGTAAGGTGTATGGCGAAGCAAGTAGATAGCAGAGGAATGAAAAGTGTGTGAGAATAATGCTTTCAAAACAGTAGGATAGTATCTGAAAAGTATCCTTGGTTTTTGGATTTTCAAAACAATGAGAAAACCCAGTTGCAGTGGATGAATTTTGGAACCTTATGAAATGTGACTCATCTGACCTTTCAGAGATTGGAACTGCCCCACAATGCTGTTCTGACAACTCTTCTTCTTTGCCCTCTAAAGTCCCTGCTTCCCTTTCTTTCCTTTTTAGTACTGGGGTGTACAGAATCGATTCATCATCATCATCAGTTCATGACATGTTCTCATCATTGATCCATGGCATGGCCTTCTTTTTGTATTTGGTCATTTAAAATATATGTCTCTTTTATTGTATTAATGGGAACTGGGATGTTTCCAGATTTTTGTTCTCATGTCTCCCTTTACCTTTCATTTTCAATACAGAGCCCAAATACTCAGCACCAGGTAGTAGGAAGCAATGCATCATGTACCTGGCCTACAGTTTCTGCACTAGAGACATGGTCCTTTTACTGACTTCCTGTGCGTTTCCTGGTTATGACCCTCCCCATCCTTCAGAGGATCTTGACCTCTCTATGCACATTGAGGCTCATAAGACAAGCCTCAGTTGTACCCATGGCATAGTAAACATGTGGACATGAAGTAAGCATTAGTGTACTCCCAGGAGGTTGGGAATGGATTTTTCATCCTCTGGAAAATTTTCACAATCTTCGCTCTTGTGCCTAGTTGCTATGTTTTTGTTTTTGTTTTTTTCAACGCCAGAAGCAGATTCCTAGTGGTGCCTAACTAAGGAAACTTTCCACTGGTTTCCCTGGGGAATATTGTGAACAATATAGCAAACTAGTAAGTACTTTTTAAAATGTTTTCCCAGCTCCCTTTAGCACAAGACAACTTGGGACATGACAAGGAGAGAAGACAAATGTCAGTTCAGTAATTAATGTCACATCTTAGTCTTTCACTCACAGAGGCAGCCAGTCCCTTCTCAGACTACATGACTGTCGAACATAGGGGTAGAAACAGATTCATGACTTAATAGGTGATGAAAGGGAGTATACACCAAGAGGATGAAAAGGAGCAAGAAACAAATCATCTTTGGGTTGCTCCCATATTGGTGGTGGGTTCGGAGCAGGCAGCCAGACACCCTCAACGGGCATTTGCTGCCCTCTGTCGCCTCTCAGGAGCTGCCCTACTACTACGTGGGAATTGTTATCTCTGCTTGGCTTTTTATTGTTCACAGGGGGCAAGTCCTGTCAACCAAGATCCTGTTTCTCTTTTGTAAAAAGAGTGCCCGGAGCTTAGAGAAAGAAAGGCTATGTGGAAAGGCAAGAAACATTAAAAGGAGAGGAATAAAATGGATTCTGTCAACTTATTTGTACAGTTTCTCTCCTTTTTTCATCATCTCTTCTTAAAATAATTGGTTTAGGACCATAATAGAATTGCCATCAAACAAACCCTGAGAGTCAGTTATCTTGGATGCAAGCAAGAAAATAAAAGTGTACCAAATGAGATCATGGAGTCTGAATGAAAAGAAATATTGATCCAGACTGAGAGCCAGCCTGGAGCAGGGAGGAGGGCAAGAAACTTTTATCCTTTCGATCAATAATATCTTGATACTAAGTATTTATTCCAGTATCAAAATGGATTACTGGAAAAGCTTTAGGGTACAAAACTCTTTACATGTAACTTTGTTCTTTTCCTTTTCTTTTGTTTAAAGAAGGAAAACTCCTATTATGCTTTCATCCTGTGTGTAATAAGCACATTTATATATTGGGCTGTAAAGGAGATACAAATGTACAAATGACCATAGAAAAACCTTTTTTTTTTTTTTTTTTCTGAGACGGAGTCTCACTCTGTTGCCCAGGCTGGAG
>NW_012122709.1:3031668-3052486 GCF_000951035.1 Colobus angolensis palliatus
TTATTCATTATTTGATAGGAATGATAAATTCAATAGATGGAAATTTCCTTCTTTTTCTTTAAAAGGAAGCTATTTTTTTCTTTATTTTGTTGACATGGCTTATAGTTTAAATTCACCTGACCGTTTGTTTTTTGTTGTTTATTTTCTTAGACTTCATGTATTTTTATCATTTTATAGGCTATCAATAGGCTGTCTAGCATTTACTAATTTAAACATATTTAAGGCACATGGTCATTCAGGTCAAACACTGTATAATGAGAACTTTAGGTACTGTGTTCTTTTATAGTAATTCTTTATAGTTCACAGTTTTCAGTAAGAATAGGGAAAGGCATAATAGCTCCCTATTAATTTGCATTGCTGACATAAATCTGTTTACACAGATTCAACTCAGCTTCAAAGAGGAAAACATTTAGTGAATTTTAGACAGAAGAACAGCTAATGAGGATGAAATGTGTGTTGTGGTTGAATGTCCCAGTGTGTCTGCTAAGAAATTCAGCTTAAGAAAAGGCCATTATCCCATTGTAGTGGTGGACTGACAAAGATAAATAAAAATAAATTTAAAAATAAATAAATAAGAAAAGGTTATTAGATATTTTAATTGATGTCCTCTCCCCGTACTAGATCAGCTCTCTGAGAGGATTGAAGGTCACATGCGGAATTTGTGGTCAACAAAAATCTATGGAGAATTTGGTGTAGGATAAAATTCGTATCTCAAATCAGTGAGGAAAAGATAAACTGTTAATAAATGGTGTTGGAATAACTAAATCACCATATGGAAAAAATTAAGTAGAATGCATACATGACCCTACTTCATAAATTTCAAACAGATGAAATATTTAAATATTAAAAAGTCAAACCAGAAAAAAATTTTTTTATTATTATTATACTTTAAGTTCTAGGGTACATGTGTACAACATGCAGGTTTGTTACGTATGTATCCATGTGCCATGTTGGTGTGCTGCACCCATTAACTCATCATTTACATTAGGTATATCTCCTAATGCTATCCCTCCCCCTTACCGCCTCCCCACAATAGGACCCGGTGTGTGATGACCCCCTTCCTGTGTCCAAGTGATCTCATTGTTCAGTTCCCACCTATGAGTGAGAACACACGGTATTTGGTTTTCTGTTCTTGCGATAGTTTGCTGAGAATGATGGTTTCCAGCTGCAACTATGTCCCTACAAAGGACACGAACTCATCCTTTTTTATGGCTGCATAGTATGCTATGGTGTATATGTGCCACATATTCTTAATCCAGTCTGTCACTGATGGACATTTGGGTTGATCCCAAGTCTTTGCTATTGTGAATAGTGCCGCAATAAACATACGTGTGCATGTGTCTTTATAGCAGCATGACTTATAATCCTTTGAGTGTATCCCCAGTAATGAGATGACTGGGTCAAATGGTATTTCTAGTTCTAGATCCTTGAGGAATATCCACACTGTTTTCCACAATGGTTGAACTAGTTTACAGTCCCACCAACAGTGTAAAAGTGTTCCTATTTCTCCACATCCTCTCCAGCACCTGTTGTTTCCTGATTTTTTAATGATGGCCATTCTAACTGGTGTGAGATGGTATCTCATTGTGGTTTTGATTTGCATTTCTCTGATGGTGAGTAATAATGAGCATTTTTTCATGTGTCTGTTGGCTGTATGAATGTCTTCTTTTGAGAAGTGTCTGTTCATATCCTTTGCCCAATTTTGATGGGGTTGTTTGAAACCAGAAATGTTTTAAGGCAGATTCTTTGGCATAGGGAAAGAGTTCCTATCTACAACTGAAAATCATGACACCATAGAAGAAAACATTGGTGAATGACTATTTTATTAAAAAAACATAACAAAACAAAACTGCCAAAATGTCATGGTGCAAATCCTCATAAGTCAAAAGACAAATTACATACTGGGAGAATACTCATATCACAAAGGGCTAATCTCCTTAGAATAGAAAAAGCCACTAGAAATCATTAAGAAAAAGAAGAAAAAGATGGTCAACACAATAGAAAAATGGGCAAAAAAAAAAAAATGAACAGATAATTCACAAGAAAATAAACACAAATGGACCTCACCAATAATAAGACAAATGCAAATTAAAACTACACTGAGATGTAACTTCTTATCTCTCAAATTGGTAAAAGCATAGCTTGACTACACACTGTCTTGGCATGTATATGAGGAAATAGATATAGATTTCTGGTGGGAGTGCAAGATGTTACATTGCTTATAGAAGGCCAGTGGTAATATTTATTAAAATTACAAGTATATTTGCTTTTTGAGTGTGTAATCCAATCCACTTCTGGAACTTTATTCTCAAAACATACTTGCAAAATTAGTTATGCAGCATTGTTTGCAGTAGTAAAAGATTAGAAACAACTCACTATCCATCAGTGGGGGACTGGTTAAGTAGTTCATGTTTCATCCTTAGAATGGAGTAAATGTTATGCAGCTATACAAAGTAGGAAGAAGTTTACTGTGAATTTAGATTTTTTCTATGAATCTTGAGGAGTTCCAAGATAAAATAATAAGGAAAAGAGGGAAGGAGGGAAGAAGGAAAGAAAGAAAATGTATATAATATGCTACCTTTTGTGTAAGAAAGGGAGGAAATGAGACTGTTTATTGTTATTTCCATGTAAAGAAATTCTCTAAAGGTATACAGGAAGGCAGGGGAAGAGGAAAGGAGTAGATGGACACAGAGATGGGAGTAAGATGTCTCCATATGTTATTTTTTAATTGTGTGAAAATGTATTACATGTTTAAAATAAAATTTAAAAAAGAACAAGCAGTCAGCAGGCACTGGTAGCATTTATAAAATGGTTTTGAGGTCTTTGAGTACAGACCATCATAAAAGAGCCATTGTATTCAATTAGCAGATGTCCAGCCAATGTCTACTGGATGCCCCAGTGAGTGACCAGATTTCTATTATATTCACAGATGTTCTTTGTTTTGTTTAACCACACTATATTAATAAAGCTCATACTTCTTAGCATTCCCTATAAGCTTAAGCAATACTGACTGCAATTAGGCCAAATATATACCTGCTGAACTGAATTCTTCAAAGTAGAGTTTTATGATAAGGTAAGCCAAGCTTAAAAAGTGAAATATTTTGATAATCCCTGGCATGTAAGAAAATTTAAGAAAACCACCCAGGCTCAGCATCTTCAGCTCAAAACACTACTTAGCTGTGTGTTAAATTATAGTGCCAAAATTCATTCACTTTCCATTTGCATCTGATTCATCATTGCTCTAATTTTTAATGTTCTTAAACATTACCTGTTGAAGCTGTTAAAATCCAGTAAGTGCCTTCGCAGACCCAATTAAATGCCCAATTACCAATTTTAGGCTCTTGACTTACATTCTAAAATTAAGTGAACCTCGCCCTGCAGCTGAATTGCTAATGGATAGCAGATCTCAAGGGAAGTAAGATTCTCAATCTTCTCTCTCAGGAACATCGTTCCCACAGTTTAAGCAGAAACACAAGTACATCATCACTGCTTCTATGTCAAACACCTTGTGCTACCCCACACTAATGTGAGTTATAACTATGGGTGTCCTTACAAGAAGAGGAAGGAGATTGAGGGCAAACACGTGTTGTCAGAGCCTGGGCAGGGGCACTGGAATAATTTCCTTTTCAAGAAAATAATAGTGCCTTTGTGTTGAGGCCAGGAAACAAGACGAGGAAGTTTGGAGTTCTGCTTTTCAATATAAATATGTATTTAACGAGATTACTTCCTAAACATTAAGTTTGAGCATAGAGTATCCAGGATTCTTGGCCAGGATATGAGTTGTCTTAAGATTCATCCCAGGTCAAGGCATTCTAAAAGAAATCAGCTGCTTTCTGGCTGGCTTTATTTCTGTACCTGTAAGGCAGGCCTTCCCGGTTAGTAGGGTTCCTCTTTTTAGTTATGGAAGCACAAAGGTAGTTTCAGAGTTAAGTGAGATCTGCCTTGCTTCTCTTTTCCTTGATCCTTATCAGCCCTACCCATCCTTCCAGCCACAGCCCAAATGACACTACTTTCATAAAGAAGCTGCCGTGCATCCACCGAAAACCCACCTCTCGCCCCACCCCCCACTCTGTTTGGTGTTATACACTTGTAGTGATAAGAAATACACGTTGCCGTATTTATCATATCCTGCTGCTATTTCAGCGCTTAGGGACTTGTCATTTCTCTTCTGAAATGTGAACCCCCTGATGAATATGACTGCGCTTCAATCACCTTGTACCTATTTCCACCCCTCAACTCATTTCCCCTCCTTCCACCCTTACAAAGCCTTTGTGTCACTTTTCCTTCAGTATGCACACAGTAAATATTTTTTGATGAATGTTATTTGTGCCTTCAGATTTTTCCAGAAGAATAGTCACACTGCTTTATGGTTCAAGTGTTGGCAGTTTTAATTCCTCTTAAGTGAAATAGAAAATTTACATAAATGTCTCATATTCGGCTATGATTCCCTCCAGGGGAATTTAGGAAAGTTATGAGCATAACATCTTTCCACTCCCAACAGAATAGCTTTCTCATAGCATGAAGCTCCTTCCTGCCAAGAGTCCTCCCCTTGCTACCCCTACCCCAACAGTTCACCTGGCAATCTCTTTAAGAATCTCAAATGAATCCTAAAACAATGCCTGTACATAAAGAGTTGAAGATTCTCTGTGTGTTGGATGTTTTAAAATGAATAGACATTATGTATTTTCAGCTTTTATGTAAAGATCAATCATACTATTTTTATCTATAAAATAGTGTTCTGTTTCTCATTTTATCAGTGAGACCTCCAGGCTTGAGAGAAGGGCATCACAGCATGCAAGACACACTTCTGTGACTCATAGAATTATAGAAGGTCAAAACTAGAAGGCGCTTTTAGGGTCTTTCTCATCTGGTTTTGTCCTACAAATGGTGAAATTGATACCCAGACAGGAAAAGACACATGTCTGAAATGTCCATGGACAGGTAGGCAGAATGGGCACAGGAGCCCCAGCCTCCTGACTTCCGGTCCAGGGCTTTCTCTCCGATGCTTCCTCCCTGTTAGAACCATTGCTGCTATTCAGTTAGCTGCAGTCAGTGCTAATGGGTACAAGGGTCATTCCCCATGTGGAGCAGCTTCCTTTGCAGAAGGGACTGCTTAGTTTCTAGGCCAAATCCTGTGCTGTTTTGGCCCATGATGGAGCAGGTGAGGAATGATAGGGTGATTTGATAGTAGAAACATTGGCTTCCACTGAAGAGCCATTTAATGAGTGTGTTCCCACTGACAAGGAGTCAGGAAGGAGCGTCCCCTTCCTTTCAGGAGACAGCCAGTCAATGTGTAATTCTTTGAAAGAGCCACTGTATAGTTCTGGGACCCCTGCAAAGGGACCTTGTCTAAGACTCCCAGCAGGAAACATTTTATGTATTCTCACATAAATTTCGTTTTACTTTGTTGTCTCAGCAAACAACTTTTTTTCTCATATCTGAAAAATAGTCACTTAATTAGCTTTATTCTTTGAATTAAGATGACCTTCCACCTGTGACAATGCATGGACCATCCTAGCTTTCTGCTTGGCTTTACGCTTTGGTGAACAAAGCTTGTTTACATTTGGGAGTGATTTGGATTCTGGCTGTGTTTCTCCAGAGCCTTTCAAGGATAGTGGCTGAGACAGCATGGATGAGATGGAGCCTATAGCGTAATGAGGTCTGTACCTGTGGGTGGAACTAGGGCAAGGGACTTTCAACACTCCTCTTCTGAACATACCTGAGCAACACTTTATGGAAATGTTGTCTGGAAATGGAGGCTAGTAGTATAATGAGTCCCATAATACAAATGTGAAATTAGGGCATAAGCACTGGACATCAGAATCCGAGTGACTATCCCTCTCATCTCCCTTGTCCCTAGCTTTAATAGGGATGCCCTCCCCATGACACTCTGCCCTCAATTCAGACAACTGGCCAGAAAATATTCCTTGTACCCTCAAAAGGAGGAGAGAGGGAATGAGAAATTTTCTAAGGAGAAAGCAAATGGTTTTTTCTTCCTCCATCTCTTAAAAATTGCCATTACTTAAAATTTGGAAGTTCCCATTTGGAGTGCTCAGTGAATACTAACTTTAGTTTGTGATACTACAAATGCTTCCCTTATCTCATCTGTAGGGCAGCAGAATTGACAATGAAGGGCTTTTGCACCTGCACACCAGCAAAAGAAGGCACTTGTCTATCCAAGACAAGTGGGCACAGTGGTCTATGCATTGTTATACATATTGTCTTAGGAAAAGAGTGTGCACAAGAGTTCAGGCAGACACAGCCAGCATCAGTTACGCTTGGACACTGTTCCTATGTTCTTCTCCTACACCCTCATTGTTCCCGTCAGTCAGAGAAGAATGAACCAGGATGTGGACTTTCATCTGCAAAATGAATCTCCTTACAAAGGAGTCCTCAGGAAAAGGGAGAAAGGTAGTGGTTGTTGTCCAACATTAAGGCAGAAAAACAAATGTCGCACACAGAAGGCAGTGACCATTCCCGTACTTCTTTCTATGGGGACATCACAGTGGCTTGAGTCCAGAGATGGAAGTTACTGTTTTCATTGTTCATTTCATTAGAATCCCAAACTAATCACATCGTAGCCATTTCCACTCCACCTTTTACTTGGTTGCCTCTGGAAATTCATTGGGACATGTGAGAGTGACTATTCTGTATGTTCATTTCTCTCCCCTGAGGGATTCAGTTTCTTCTCTTTCTTTGAGTCTTTCTTCATAACTTGCCTTCCTCTGAAAACTGTCCTGGCTCTTCTGGCTTGTTGAACCCTCTGTTGGCCCTGAACTACCATTTCTTGCTTGAATTTTTTTTTTTTTTCATCTAAATGTAACCTGAAAATCCTTGAGAAGAAGGTACTATATTCGATTTTGCCTAGAATACCAAACTACTAATAAACAAGACCTTATTGCAAGGTTATCAGGGGATACATTCTTATTCGAGGGAGGCTTATGCATTCTGAATTTAGGATTTTTTATAAATTCATGACAAGTTTGGCTGAAGCTTCCCTTTGCACTACCTGTAGGGCAAAAATACTTCCCAAGCAAATGAATAGAATGAATAAGATATGTACAAAAACAGCTTAACCTATTAGATTAAAAATAAAAAGCACCCTAGCAGTTTAGGACCAACCATTTGCTTGCAAATAGCATGTTTCCTTTATGTTTCTGAATTAGATTCGGTACAACAAAGTCCCAGAATGAATGTTACAGAGAAAAATTTAAAACGTTTTGGGAAAGGCAGGATGTGTGAGCTGGATTGCTGAGGAAAGCCATGTGGCAGAGGGAGGATCTAGACTTGGCCTGTGAAGGATGGACACATGTTAGATTTAGAGGAGGTGGCTGTGAAGGCATCCCAGGCTAAGAAGCCACAGGCAGTGCAGTGTGCTGATGGGAGGAACTATGACATGTGCCGGGTCCTGGAGGGAGTTGGCCACTTCAGCCGTGTCCAGCCTCTAATGGAGTTTGGTCATGGAGGTGTGGAATTGAAAGTGAGGCTGAATAGGTGAGGACCAGCCAGACATTGTGTATTCGGGCACAGTTATGATGATCCATTACATTGCATTACTTAGAGAATCAAACCTTTATTTTTCTAGAAATAAGTTCTATAATTTAGACTTGAACTATCAAGACTTCTGAGTAATTTTACCCATCAGGATAACATCTTCTACATGTGACAAGACAATTGACAGCAGTGATAAGGACTCACAGCCAAGCCATTTGCACAGAGTTCTAACTATAAGGGTTAAGGATGATGGCCTGTGGTCAAGAGGGCAGCCTTTGCACTGCCACTGGGTGGACCCTGGCATCTCCCTACTCTCATTGACATCCTTGACCTCTTTAGCAGAGACATATAGGAGAGAGGCATTTATTCTATCCTTGTAACAGCATCACACCCTGAAATGGCCTTTGTTAGTCACTGTGTCAGTCACTTCCTCTAAGACTGCTTAGAATTGGCATGATTTTGCCAGCGCTTAGGGTTTTGTGTGATGGCCTATGTGTCTGCGCTATACAGGATCTCAAGTGCCTTGGAACTCCAAAATGTGCATGCCTAGCATTGTATGTTATCACTGATTTCAGGTATGAAGTCACAGCCCTGAGAAAAGATTCAATAAAAAGACACTTGGAGAACTGTGGCCAGTTATCTTATTTGTAATTCCTGATTTGCCAATGTAGGTTTGCATTGCCAGGCTCAAATGCATTTGTCTTTCATCCTTTTTTCTGTTTTTGTTTTTGTATTTTATTTTGCATTTTACTCCTCAGTGCTTATCCTCAGAGACCCATTTGGATGTCTTATTCATACTAGAGAGTGTCTAGGAATCTGCTGATTTGCTAATAGACTAAAATTTCTGTTTGAAAAAGTAAGTCTTCATGGGAATTTTGGCATAGTTTAGTTTCTCTGTTTATTTGTTTAATATTGTTAGTTCCTGAAAAATTTTCCTTCTTTATAGAAGTGCTGGTACTGCTTAGTGCTAAGGTATGCAGGAGGCCCAGTAAAGGCTAATTAAGAAATTAGTCTGTTGGCCGTGGAGATCAGGGCTCACGGAGTCAGATGGAGGCACCAGATTGTTAGTAAAGACTCTCAAGCAGATACGTTGCTTTTGTGGCCTCACACACATCCCAGAGAGGCAGATTCTTACAAAGTTACTAGCTCTGATGAGTCAGGTGAATGTTTTGATCCATGGTCCCAGGCAATGATATTTGAGTTTAGGTTATGGGAAGACATCAGAGTTCCTGAGTTAGTGATCTTCACATTTGGAAAATGTGCTCCATTCTTCTCACAAGCTATCCAGGCACCATCCAGTAGTGGGCCATGGATTGAAAGCAGCAATGTCGCGCAGACAGTCCTTGCTCTGGAGAGGAGAGATTTTATCATTTGCTTCTGCAGGTAGTAAATATTCAGCTGGTTGCTGCTTTGTGAGTGTTCTTGTGACCTCTGACCCTCACAGCATCCTCTGACACATTCCTAATGTACAGCTTGATGAAGCAAGACCTACAGCACATATTCATGGAAGTTACCCTTTCTCGATGGGATTTATTCAAGCCATGGCAACTACCGGTTACACCTGCCAACAGACTTTACATGACACCTTTCATTTTTTAATCTTTTTTCCCCCGTGTCATCTTCCTACTTCCAACAACCTATCACCCAATATTAATAGTGTTCATTCAATGGATATACTCACTATTGATGCTTACCATGTGCAAAGAATTCTGCTAAGCACCTCGCTCTACTTTGATTGGGAATGGGAGCTGGAGAAGGCATACAAGTAGAAGCCATGCCTCTCCAGTGTGAAATTCTTTAGTGAGGAAAGGAAATAGCTTTTTCTCCCTTAAGCAGTTTAAAATGGGCTTCCTGCTATATGAAAATAGTGGAAAAAGAACATAATGGGATGCAAAATATTGGTGTGGCTTCTAGAGAAAAAAAAAATGTTTCAAATGTCAATCACATTTTTCTCTGATCTCTTTAAGAATGTGGCCAAAGAATGAGCCTATAAAGCACCATGGCAGATAACAAGATGGCCATGAGCATGTAGCATCATAGTTTTTAAAAATGCAGGCATACTGAAATAGCAGTACTGACCATTCCAACTCTGAATGTGGACTCGTTGCGTTTCGCATTTTTGTGATATGTTTTTAAACCATTCTACTTAGATCTGAAAGGGTACATGGAGCACTCAGCTAGGGTCATGGAGGACCACACAGGTGGCGGTGATGGGGTAGGTAGTCTATTTAGGAAGACTAAATGAACCAGGACAATTTGAACATGAAGAAAACTGGAGACTGTTTAAATGACAGATTTCAAGAGTATGAAAATATAAGCAAATGCAAATGGCTGTAGTCATAACCTGAAAGAAGAGTTTCTTGTCACGCTTTTTAAATATTAGGATGGGTTGTAAGTTATTTTTATGAGAGTAAAAAAAGTTAGAAAAAACACTGGAATAATGTATCTTAGAAGGTAACATGCCCAAAGGTAACATGTGGAGTGGAGAATAAACATCTTGAGATATCTTCCCACTTTATAACTCTGTATTACCTTGATTACATAGACAAAAGTACAAACTGTACATGTAAAATCGGTTAAGTGAACTTTAATTATGTCAAATTGGTGTAATGGGCTGAACAGAACTTTAGCTTGTACATTAAAAGAATGCAAAACATTGCTTTTGAAGGAGCCAATAGAAGTTATAATTTGTAGTGTTTTGTTGATCTAAGGACTTCACATATTTGGCCCCTCGTTAAGTACAGCTTTAAACCTAGTATAGGTTACCTTCCAATGCAGAGTTGATGATTTCTGCCTCAGATTTCAGTCAAAGTAAACTGAGGTTTTAGTTCCAAAATAATTTTATGCAAAGGGTTTGAAAATTCAAAATTAGCAGGTCTGCTTACTGGCATGCATGATCCTTCAATAAATTTATTCTCTGCCGAACACAAGCCATACTATACATAATGGTTGTTCCTGTTACTCATTTTTTAATGGCTTTATCAGAATAATCTCTATTTTAGGCCATAAGTCTGAGGGAGGGGACGATACCATGGGACAGGTAGATGGAAGTGTGTGGACATCATGACAGCTGAGTTTTGAGAAGAGCAAGTGTTTTGGTAGTTGTGGGTCATCTGTTTAAAACAGTTTGTCCTCCAATTATGTTGCGATTTAGGCACAAAGTATCAGTGGAGAATTGAATAGAGAAAGCTGAGCATATCACCACTTATCCAGCACCAGAGAGTCGGATATTTTATTTCTTTTGTTCTGAATCTTCATCAAGGCTGTGCTCTGGAAAGACCCCCCAGGGATTTTTCTTAGGAAGAAATCATTTACCACAAGTGGCATCATTTATTCTGGGAATGATTCATAGGCTGCCACATAAATACTAATGATGTGCATAACAATCTGTTTCACCTTGGTGTCTGCACAGAAGTCACAGAGATGCTGGCTTTCTGTATGAGAGAAGCTGCTCTTTACCACATAGCGGGATTTGGTAGTCAGGTGTGCCTGCTTATTGTTTTTTTGGTTCCCCATATTGCCTTAAATGACCCTGAATTTAAAAAAAAGAGAGAGAGATAGCCAAAAAAGAGAGTGGGGCGGGTGAAATATTGCTAATCACAGTCACCGGTACATACAGCAGATAGGTGGTTATTTCTGATCAGAATGGAGATATGTCATGTGATGCATATTTGAGTTAAAACTCTCAGTGGGGCACCCTACCACGTACCTGAAGAATGCAAAGACATAGTCTTGCATTTTCAGGTTATTTACAGTCTGGTAGCACTGCAGGTAAATAAAAACACAAAGAATTACCTTTATTTTCCTGACATGTACAAAATGTAACATTCAATAAGCAGTGGCCTCCAATTCATTAGGCATTGAGGTACGAATATGCCTGGGACTTGGTGACTGACTTTGAAGATTTTGGTCTGGAGAGTTAACTGCAATGAAGAGTGGGTTAGACTATCCCTTTTCTCTCTGTTTTTACTACTACCATCTGGTCTAAGCTATGGGCAGCACCTCTCTCCTGGGCTATTGTGGTGAAAGTTCCAGAAGGGTTTCCCTGCTTTCATACCCATTCCTGCCATGACCTCTTTGACCTGCAGCAGTTGGAGAACATTTTTAAAATGCAAGTCACATCTTTGACTCTCCTGCTTCGTGTTTACAAAGCCTTGTTCACCAGTCTCCATAATCTGCACTTGCTTTCATCTCTGACTCCATGTATAGATATACCACAGTTTATCCGTTTTCCTGCTGAGGGACGTTTGGGTTGTTTCCAGTGTTTGGCTATGACAAATAAATCTGCTCTGAACATTTGTATACTAGCCAATGCTTGGTATCCGTAGTATTTTTAATTTAATTTTTAATAATAGGTGTGTAATATCTTATTGTGGTTTTAATTTGCATCTCCCTGATGACTCGTAATGTTGAACATCCTTTAATGTGCTTATTTTCCAACCACACCTTCTTTAGTGAAGTGTTAAATCTTTTGCTTATTAATTTAGCTTTCTTTTGTTGAGTTTTGAGAGTTTCTAAATGTATACTCCTGATACAAGATTTTTGTTGTTGTTTGTTTGTGTGTGTTCAGACATAGTCTCACTCTGTCTCCCAGGCTGGAGTGCAGTGGCATGATCTCAGCTCACTGCAACCTCTGCCTCCCGGGCTTAAGCAATCCTCCTACCTCAGCCTCCTGAGTAGCTGGAACTATAAGCATGTTCCACCACACCCAGCTGGTTCCTGTATTTTTTGTAGAGACAGGGTTTCACCATGTTGCCAAGGCTGGTCTCAAGCTCCTGAGCTCAAGCAATCTGCCCACCTCAGCCTCCCAAAGTACTGAGATTATAGGCATGAGCAACTATGCCCGGCAGATACAAGTTTATCAGACATGATTTGCAAATATGTTCTCACAGTTTGTGGCTTGTCTTTTCATTATCTTAAAGAGCCTGAGTTTTCCATGAAGTCCTACTTATTAACTTTGTCTTTCATAAATTGTGCTTTTAGTGTTATATATGGGAAATCTTTGCCGTAACCCAAGGTCATAGTGATTTTCTTCTTTGTTTTCTTCTAAAAGTGTTTTAATTTTAGGCCTTTACATTTAGATATATCATCCATTTCAATTTATTTTTTGTGTATAGTACAAAGTATGAAATGAAGTTCCTCTGTGTACATGTGGATATCCAGTTGTTCCGGTACCATTTGTTGAAAAGACTGTCCTTTCTCCATACCATTGCCTTTTCACTTTTATTGAAACCAGTTTTCCACATATGTACAGGGCTTTCCAGCCTCTCTATTCTGTTCCATTGATCTATGTGTCTGTCTTGATGCCAGTATTACATTGTCCTGATTAGTTTAGTGTCTTGATCCGTTTGTGCTTCTTGTGACACAATACCTGAGACTAGGCAATTATCAACCACAGACATTTTGTTCGCACAGTACTGGAGGTGCTGATCAAGATCAAGATCAAGATCAAGACACTGGCAGGTTCAGTATCTGCTCAGAGCCCAGTCTGTGTTTCTAAGATAGTGCCTTGATGCTGCATCCTCCAGAGAGATGAATGCTGTGTCCTCATATGTCAGAAGGGCAAAAGGGCCAAGCTAGTTCCCAGGTCCCTTTTAGAAGGCACTAAATTCATTCGTGAGGTTGGAGCTCTCATGGCCCAATCTCTTTCTCAAGGACCCACCTCTCAATACTTTTGCAATGGGGATTAAGTTTTAACATGAATTTTGCAGAGTACATAACCATCAACCGTATTACATTTAGTTTTACAAGTCTTATAATCAGATAGTGTAAGTCTTCCAACTTTTTTTTCCCAAAGTTGTTTTCGCTCTTCTAGCTTTTGAACTTCCATATGAGTTTTATAATTAATGTGTCATATTCTACAAAAAAAAACCCGGAATTTTGATTGAGATAGCATTAAATCTATAGATTTATCCATTACAACTGTGACTCTCTTGTTATTTTAGTGGTCTCATTTCGTTATTTTAGAGTTTATAGCCTATATCTTTAGTATACTCTACCTTCAGGTAATATGCTACTTCATGTATAGTATGAGAACTGTCCAATAGTTCACTTTCATTTCTCCCATCTCAAATTTTGCTACTGTTGCTATACATTTTACTTTTTCATATTTTATAAACTCAATACTATATCATCTTCATACCACATCTGTTGTACAGAACTAGAGCATTGCTTGTCTAGGGCTAATTATTCCTCACTAATGAAGCGGGACTTTTCTGTGTATTCTACTCAGTGCCCCAGGAATCTTGAGGTTTTTCCAGTCTGGATGATGGAAACAGGCACTATTCCCAGCCCTGTGTGAGCATGGAGTGCTGTATCCTCTATTCATTTTGAGTGATTATTTTTTAAACCTCAGGTAGTTTCCTCACAAACATGTGATGGGAATGACTCAGCTGAATTGTCATGGGCAAATCTCTGCAGCTTTCTAGAGTTTTGTCTGTGTCTCTCTTCTCTAGTACTCTGTCTTAAGAATTTTAGCCACCTTGATATCCCTGGGTTCTCAGCACTCGCTTCAACTCAGGGAATCTGCCATTCTCTTCGTGGGTTATTCCTCCCAGCACCACAGCCTAGAAACTCTCTCAAAGCAGTAAACTAGAATAATTGTAGGACTCACCTTATTCATTTCCCATCTCTCAGGGGTCACTATGCTTCATTGCTTGATATACAATGCCTTAAAAACCATTGCTTCATATACTTTGTCCATTTTTGGTTACTTTGGGTAGGAGGGTAGACATAGCACTTATCTGGATTGGATGTAGCCACAGGATTAGAATTGTTGGGTCATAAAATATGTACATGTTTCGCTTTAGTAGATACTGCCTAGAGTTTAAAAAATTAAAAATTAAAATAATTTTTTAAATTAAAATAAATTCAGTTAATTTTAATTTTAGATAATTTTTATAATGTAGTTGATCTTGGTTTTAACCAGAGTATGTTGTTGGATTTTACTCCCCAGTCGAACACAGTAGAGAGAGAAGGTGGCAGGTTCTTAGTGATACCATGCACTGTTTTTAGAAGTTTGGTCCTGTATCCCTTCATTTACAATGCATGATTAAAAATACTGAGGAAGGGATGGTGGTGGTGGTGAGGAGGGAGGAGAGCCAAGAGAGCAGATAAATCTGCCTTTGCTTGACTGATAGTGGTAATTATATTTCACAGCTTATGCTTGCCAAGTAATAACAGCTTTGATTTTTCCAAAAACCTAGTGATATTATGTTTAGTATCTAGTCCATTTAAAACTTCTCTGTGTGTTACTCTTTCTCCTTCACATTTGAATCCCTTTCTTTCCCTTTGGAATGGCCTTCTCACATTAGAGGAGATCCACATGCACGTGACATCCTTCCATGGTTCTTTTAGACCTAATCTATGTGTTGAAAGAGGATGCTCAGCAGCAGGTGCATGGTGTCCGGGAGCATAGTCACAGGCCCTTCCCTCACCTGCTTCCTTAGGTGCAGAAACGCTTCCATCTCTTCTCATTGTAAAAGGTTTCTTAGTTCTAAGACTGCTTTTTATCCACTCTTCTAGGTAAAATATGCATTGAATTTCTACCATGTATGACATTTTCCTGAAGAGAATTGCTGTTTGCCCTACACTTTTCAGTATATAATGGATAATGTTAAAGGAAAGCATAACATTAAAGAAATCTCTTTTTCGAGTTTTTATTTTCAGCCTTTGAGCTTCTTGTGGAGAAACTTAATACATTCTTGAGTCAGGTGGCTGCTTCTTTGAAGCCTTTGTTTTTTGATACTCTGTAAATCTCGCCTAAGAATAGATCAAAAATGATGTTTACATCTGTTTCTAGAATTGAGGAAGTAAGAATAGAATAAGACTTTATAATTGTAGTTAACCCCTTCCATTATCCTCCTTGTTTAATACCATAGGTGGAATTGGATTTAATCCCTTTCAGAAACCATCAGTTGTCACAACTCTGGGCATTTACTGTCTTGCTCTGACCTGTTTGTTTGTTTGTTTCACAGTTATATTACATGAAACAGACATGTTATATAAACTTTCCATATAAAATATAACTATTAGTTTGCAGTAACTAATATTAACTAGGTTTTATAATTCATCATCTGTGTTCCCTTTATCCAAAATGCATGCAAATTTATTTTCTGTGCAGGTCTATGGAGAAATGTCTAAGGAAGTTAAAAAATCAAACACATTGGGAAACCTCAGGTTGTTGAGTCTCCCTGAAATCAGATTTTCAGGAAGCCCGAAACAAATAGAATCACTTAAGAGAGATGCTGCTAGAATAAGGATTGGAGGAAAAGAAATTGTTGTAAGAGGTTTTAACCCCTAAATTCCTCTCCTTCTAGTCTCTTGATATTTCTATAACTTCTTGGTTATTAACATTTTCTTTACTCTTACTTGTAGTTCTTGGGATACTCCTCTATTCTGGTAAGAAAATGTTCAAATTCCTTAAAACTGTGGCTGAATTTTGAAACTAAATAATTGAAACTGAAATAAGTTCATGGTTTCTTGTGGGCACAGGAATTCTTCTTCCTTTTGTAGAGGAGCCATCAAAGGCATCAAAGAAGCAGCCACCTGACTCAAGAATATATTAAATTCTCCACAAGAAGCTCAAAGGCCAAAAATTAAAACTTAAAAAAACTTTCATTCCCTCACTGATTTATACATGCATACCTCAGTTAGTACTCTGTATCCATTATAATACAACCGTATCATGGTTCTAGTCTGGGGAGGGCAGTGGGGAACTCAAGCCTTGCAGGGGTTAAGCTTCCTAATTTTAAGGTTAAAATGTAATAGTCCAGGACTACCTGTCATTTAGTTGAAAAAGAGAGTATCCTTTCAAAATAAAAATCTACATATTTTTACATTTAATAAAATTATCAACAGAATAAAGAAGGTTTAAAATTAAAAGGGACTAGATTTTAAAAGTACTAACTAGATCTCATGTGGCATTAAAATTGCACATTCCAAAAGTAATGCCACTTCCCTGTTGGCATGTGGAAGCATTAAAACCAGCTAGTACCACCTGCAAAGTTGGTGTAGGGCAAGCACTTGCTCTGTTATTTGCATAGTTGCTAACTACTCTGGACATAGTGTTGTACCTTCATATTAAAGCAGCCTTCCTATAGAATATTTTAGCAAGTTTTTTTTATTTTTCTCCTTCTACTGAAAGACTTACCCAAACTGCTTTACAAAGGAAGACATTTTCATAAAGTGGTTCCTTTTTGGCATCCCTTTTGGAGAAATTTCCTAGACTTTCCATTGTCTCTTCTTCTTCCACTTGTGGAGATGAGAATGTGGTATATAGTTGGATACCTAGGAACTAGTCATACTACGGAACTAGTGATTCAAAATCAGGAAACTTCTGTCTGGAAAACTTTTTTCTTTGTGAATATCTCTTCAGTAGACTGAGGAAATCTGCTTCCCAAAGCCCTATGTACTGATTTTATTGTTTCCTTCCACCTTTGGAGTTAATGGAGCAGGGACTGTTTAAGGGCATTCTACATTTTTCCCCAGTGGCTTGGTGCACATGACTGAAGTACCACTGTTTTTGTTGTTGCTGTTCTTTTGAAAAACAAAAAAGAAACAGACCTTCCTTAAAACATACAGATTTAGGTCGGGCATGGTGCCTCAACCTGTAATCCTAACATTCTGGGAGAACAAGGTGGGAGGATCACTGGAGCCCAGGAATTTGAGACCAGCCTGGATAACATAGACCCCTATCTCTGCAAAAAATTTAAAACTTAGCTGGGTGTAGTGGCACATATCTGTTGTAGTCCCAGCTAGTTGGGAGGCTGATGAGGGAGGATCTCTTGAGCCCAGGAGATGGAGGCTGCACTAAGTCATGACTGCAACTGCTGCACTCCAGCATAGGCAACAGAGCAAGACCTGTCTTGAAAACAAAGCAGAACAAAAAACGTGCAGATTTAAGAATCCCATGTCAGACCTCTTTGGATCCTATTGGGAATCTGGCCAGAGAGCCAGATTCTAAGATGGGAAGGAAGAAACAGAAGGAGAAGGGAAGGGCCCCAGAGACAAACTTGACCATTTCAAAAGTTGGTCTGGTTTGCAACTCTGGGTTACAAACCCAGAGTTGGATCCTATTGGGAATCTGGCCAGAGAGCCAGATTCTAAGATGGGAAGGAAGAAACAGAAGGAGAAGGGAAGGGCCCCAGAGACAAACTTGACCATTTCAAAAGTTGGTCTGGTTTGCAGCTCTGGGTTACATAGCCTGCAGGGTCTAAACATTTATTATGTCTCCAAATTATAACACACTGAGAAATACTATGAGAAGCAAAAGATCAATCCTGTGTGGAGAGCACCATGCTCCATTTCCCACTAAGTATAGCAGAGAGGATGTTTCCCTGTTCTGAAAGCATTTAAGGTAACAAACTAGATATTTTTGCTTTTATGCTTTATAAACATTCAGCAATCTTGCCTGATAGAATTGCTGACGCAGCAGCCTCAGACCTGATATTTGTTTCTCATGGATATTGTGAAATCCACCTAGAATTATCATACATTAGAGCTTTGGAAGAGCAGTAAGGAAACTAGCTCCAAATAATTATTTCTCACCTTGGCCACACAGCCTGTTCTGTCACCACAGCAGCACCAAGAAGCCACACTCAGTTACTTCCTGAACCCTCATTTCAGAAGCTTGCTTTTTCCTTTTCCCTTAGTCACCTCTGGCACAGTCACACAGCAGCCCTGATAGGATTCTATGTGAATACTGCCTTTTTTTTTTTTTTTTTTGCCTCCAGATTATTTATTTTTCATCAACACTCTTGTTGAAATCAAAATGTCTGGTGGTTAGACTCCAGCAGAGCAGAGAACTGAAGCGTACCACAAAACACGGACCTTCACTTAACTGTAAGGTCAAAATAGGGCTGTGCTTAATGAAAGTTTCAGGCATCTTAGGTATGTAGGTGTGGTAAATTCTGCTTTTAGCCACGCTGAACATCAAACTATAGCTATTGGGGGTGGAATTTGGTTTTCTTTTGCTCCTTTTTCTTTCTTTCTTTCTTTCTTTCTTTCTTTCTTTCTTTCTTTCTTTCTCTTTTTTTCTTTCTTTCCTTTCTGAGAAATGACTACATAAAGTTATGAAGTAATTCAAGTTCAATGTGTATAGTAAATGTATAAAAATGTGTAAAAAGATGTTATTCAGCTATCTCAAATATGAGCTAGTTGAGGATGTAGAGGTGGTATATACTGATTGTTTCCTTTAAAATAATATTTTAAGGATATTTATTTTTAGCTACCCTAAGCATCAAAACTATAGCTTTTGGGGGTGCAATCTGTTTTTCTTTCACCCCTTTTCTTTTTTTCTTTCTTTTTTACTTTTTGAGAAATGGCCACATAAAGTTATAAAATAATTCAAGTTCAATGTGTATAGTAAATATATAAAGATGTGTAAAAAGATGTTATTCAGCTATCTCAAATATGAGATAGTTGAGGATGTAGAAGTGGTATATATTGATTGTTTCCTTTAAAATAATATTTTAAGGCTATTCATTTTAAATAGATAATTTGTCTCTTAGGCCAAACTGGTTTTCCTTTTCGGAATAGTTGAGGGATTATGCTGTGAATAATGAGAGTGTAGGTGTAAGAGTGTGGCTTTTTGGAAAGAGTGGTCTTTCAGCCACTGGACCTTGAAACAGGGGGTCTGCCTCTGAATCTTGGCCGGGTATGAGCTCTTCTCCCATTTCACATAACATGCAAGCGACTTGTCTTTCTGTCTTTCCTCATTGGTCTTTGTTCCCTCTTCTACCAGTTCTACTTTTCTGACTTGTTGCAAGACCAAGTTTGATATGACATGGTCTTTGTTATTGACTGGCTTATGGGTTTTTAGTTAAATAGAATTTTCTTATTGGGCACAGGCAAGGTCACTGGTCTCCACCATTTGAGTATAGCAAGTTTTTGAATTTTGCTTTTATAAAATGTCTCATGGAAGGGCCATTTTTAAAAAGAGCTCTTTAGACCATTCATTCATGAGACAGAGATGTTACTCCACTTGAGCAGTGATGGCAGTGATATTCTGGATATTCGGGACATAATAGTTTGTGTCACTGCTTCTTAACCAAAGCTGAAATGTACTAGCAAGTCTACATGAAAGCCAAACAGGAGGTATGAAGCTATGAAAACCATGTTGTTTTTTCAGAGCTAATAGCAAAGCGGCCTGAATTTGGTTGCCCCCATGCTTCTGCCTGCCTCCAATACCAGTGCAGGAAGTGGGAGAATCGGCTGCTTCTGAGTGGTCTGCAGTATTACCTGGGAGTCATGCCCACACTATTCCTTTAAATGCTTCTGTGTTGGTCTCTTCCTTGTGAATGTTGAAGGCATAACAGAAATTCCCTGGTTATCTGACCTTTAAAGTTATCCAAAATAATGACTTTGGGAGCCTGTAGCATGCAGCTCTATGATATTACTGATCCAGATAATTTGGTTGCATTTTCCAGGGTGTGCTGTCAATTAGCTTTCCTTCGGAAGGAGAAGGTAAATCACTGTTTTTCACTAGACATCTGGATTTTGTGTGACTGGCATTTTTTTTTTTATCAGCTGTTGACCCCCAAAACAACAAAACATGAAATAGTTAAAACATGTTTTCTACAAGTACGTACTCAAAAAGTCTGGCAATGGGGTGTGTGTGTGCAAGTGTTTTGATTTCAGAAGGGGAACGTCTTAATTTAACTCTATACAATGTGTATATAATAATATAATTTTAAGACACCTGCTTCAAAATAGAAACTAGGATGCTGGAGATAATAACAATAAACAAAAATTAAACCAAACCGGGCTCAGTGCCCAGGAAAACTAGCCAGACTCCAAGAACTGGGCGAGGAATAAACTAATAGGGGAGAAAAGGCAGAAATGGATAGACTTACAACTGCCTCCATTAAAAAAGACTGCTCTGCAGTGTGATCACTGTGGAGGAGTTCCATGTGGTCATTTGTCATAATACTTGGGGTTCCTGCATGCCTCATTTCAATGACAAACTTTCAGTGGAACTTACGTTCCTTAGATGTGAATCTTAAAACATGCTCGCAATATACAGTGATCTCGAGTTGTGTTTAAGCTTTTAAAATGCTGTAAATTACTTGGAAACAAATGGGCCAGAAGTAAAAATAGGAGCTCATAACAACTTTAAAGTTAGAAAGAAAGCCTTCATGTTTCCCAGGCTTAAATGTTGTATGATTTACATAAACACAGGAGGAAGTTCTCTTTGTGTGTTTAGGGGTGTGTGTCTGATACAGGAACCCATGTTTTCCTGTTATTGAAAAGCCTTCTTTAATCCTTTAAGCACATTTTAAGACCTGTCTGTATTCCAGGTGTATTGTTTTCTTTTTTTTTTTTT
>NW_012122709.1:3058586-3121252 GCF_000951035.1 Colobus angolensis palliatus
TCAGTTCAAAATGCAGAAATCACCGGTCTTCTGTGTCCTTCGCGCTGGGAGTTGGAGACTGCAGCTGTTCCTATTCGGCCATCTTGCTCTGCCCCTCGGTGTATTGTTTTCTTTAACATTAAAATGTAAGAGCAGGTCATAGTCATCAGAGAAACCTATTAGGTCTCCCATTTGTGTCATAGGAGACACAAAAATAAATGAATCGAATTAAATGGATAGACAGAGTCCTGGGCAGACTGGTAATACTGCCTGAATTCAGTTGGAGGGAATGGTTGTTCCTCTTTGTGAACAGAAGACTATAAAAATTCATCTGATTGTGGGTGTTAAGGGGATGATGACTTTTTAATCATAAAAGTAAATGTAATTGGTATGAAATATTCAGAAGTTTTTAGCAAATCTAACTGAAATAATGGGTGATAAACCAAAACATTATTTGAAGTTAAAAACAAATCTTCACTAAATTATGGTTGGAAGCAGAGAGAGTAGATAGTACTCAGGCCATAAAGGTGGTCTTCAGTACTGGGAGAGTAGGGTTCTCACTAGATCCAAAGGCAGTGGCCACCTTTCCTTTGTCTCTGCTCTCCTGCTTTAATGACCCCAGACAATGAGCTGCAACAAGCTATGGAATGCATGAACTGTAGAGTCTTCCTGCTCACCAACGGTGATTGGAGTAGGTGTTTTCTGTCCTTCATCCCTTAAGAATTATTTTTGCCATCTGTTGAGCATCTGCATAGTTATTGGAAAGTGTAGAATCTGTCGGGTGATTTGAAACAAGGAAAGAATATGCTACAGATGCATAGTCTTCAGCAAGTCAGTAATTAGGATCATCTTCATTATAGTCAATAATGATTTCTACTTTCCGTAGTTCCTTTCTATTTAATTTGCTAATTCCTACAGCCAGGGTTCAGGAGAAGCTTTTAGGAAATCCCTTTAAAGACCATTAATTACTTCCTACCCTTGAGTCTCCAAGTCACAAAGTAGGCAGGTGTAGAAATATTCAGAGTGCCTCTCCTGGTGCCTGATGCTTGACATCAGTCTGAGAGGTGATGCTGTGTGTCTTTAGCACAGAAAGGCTTAGGGGAAGAACTCGCTGAGGCTGAGAGGAGAAACTGTCCTTTTCCTACAGGTGTGGAGGTGTGCCCAGGACACCAGATTCAATCATAATTAGATGTAAACTAGATACAAATTGAACAATATTAGAGAGTCAAATAGTTTGGGGATTTTTTGAGTGAAGTATTACTCCTCATCACTGAAGCCTAAGATGTTTACACTGGACTATAAAACTAGAAATATACTTTGCAGTTCTCTAGGGGAGCCAATTACCTTCATTTCCTTTAAAATTCAACCTTTCCCAATGAACTCTACCTGATGCCTGTCAGTACTATATGCTTCTTTTCCTGCAAGCTGTAATTGTGCACTTGTAGCCTCCATTGAAGGTGCTTGGTGTTATTCACTTAAGTCATTTTCAGTTTGAATGGATAAAGACATAGATGAAGCAGCCCTTACAATTATAATTATATTGTAAACTGCTTCAAGAGTGAAGATTATAACATCTATTTCCTTTACGTTCACCCCTGACCAAAGGCACACATACTTATTCATATTCCCTCCTTTCCCCCTCCGCCTTCTCTCTGTTATTGTGCATATACACAGTAGGTGTCATGTGGAAACAGCACTGAATGTGGAAACAAACCACCAACTTGCAGGTGCACTAATCTGAGTGATCTTTTCTTGGCAGTGACAAACAAGAAACCCACACAGGCGTCCATTACAAAGGTCAAACAGTTTGAAGGCTCCACATCGTTTGTTCGGCGATCACAGTGGATGCTCGAGCAGCTTCGCCAGGTTAATGGTATCGATCCTAATGGGGTGAGTGAATTGTCCAATGCTGAGCAAAGGCATTCTTTTCACAAGATGACTCTCTGATTGACCGTGGTAGTGGTGGTGGTGGTTTGAATCATTCTTAAGAAGGCTATTTCTCTATTTCAATTATGTGATTAAAACTTTCGGATACATACTCCTTTCTTAAGTGAAATTATAAATCTTTTCATCATGTTTAATAGAGGAACCTAAGAGAATGCATATTGAAGATATGTGATCTCCGGTAACATTGATCAGCAAGTACGAAGTTCAGTATGAAGTAAATGAATGGTATCTTTCAGTATGTATTGTGATTCCCTTGCTTTTAATCGGAGAAACATTTTATGACATAGTTATCTATTCAAAGTACATTCCCATTGCTCACACACACACCTCACAAAATGCTAATAATGAAGAATAATAAAATATAAATTGTTACTATAGACTAAAATAGCAAGAGGGAATCTTCCTAGCAAAGTTTAGGGGCCAGATTAATATAGGTCATTGCTGAGAACCTAAAGGAATCCCTTTTCCAGGAAATTGGGAAGATAGTACATGATCTGAATTCTGACGTTTGTCAGTGTTTAGTTAGGCTATCTCAACTTGTGTGATACTAGTTTCCTAGGAACATGTATCAATACTGTAAGATTTGGGGTTTGCTTCATAAACAGAGAAATGCAGACTCTCCATACACTTGGATAAAGATGAGCCTTATGATTGCGATCAAAGTCTTTGTTTTAGCCTTTATAAATCTTTTGACAGGAGTAATCTAGAAACAGCAGTTTTTCTAGATTGAGGTGAGTAGTTATTTCATTGTCTTTTCCAGGATTCGGCAGAGTTTGATTTGTTGTTTGAAAATGCTTTTGACCAGTGGGTAGCCAGCACAGCATCAGAAAAATGCACCTTCTTCCAGATCCTCCACCATACCTGCCAGAGGTACCTCACGGACAGGAAGCCGGAGTTTATTAACTGCCAATCCAAAATTATGGGAGGTGAGTGGACATTTGCGTAACTTTAGTCACCCTGTTTCTTTAGGCTCACTTTTACTTAAGAGGTTAGGAGTTCAGCAGCGTAATTAAAGGCAAAAACAAGAGAAGAATCAATATGCTCAGAGTTAGACAACACGAGAACCATTCCAGGGAGTTTATTGTATGATAAATTTAGACGCAAAGGTATGTTTTCACTCTTGTCCAAAAACTGGTCTGTTTTAGAATTAGCCTTCTAGTTCTTATCTTCATTTAGCTAAGATTATTTGTATGATGAGAACAAAACTGTTCCTTTATTAGAAAAGTCTTTTAGTTTGGTTTCTTTACTACCTTTTCTATAATTTCATTGCAGAACACTATTTTCTGGGTTGCCTTTCCTATTTTTTCTCAAGATGTTTTACAAATATTAATATAAAAATTCCAACAGATGCTTCCCCTTTCTTTCAAATAGCAACTTGTGTTTATTCCCTGAATGGCATACAGAGCTGAGTTAAGATGAGTATAGTAAGCCACTGTAAAGGGGTGAGTACCAGCATCGGAAACATAATAAGAAATGTTTAGAGGGTGCTTAGCACATTTTTTAGGTGGCATTTCTTTTTAGAGAATTGAAACTGTGTGAAAAATGTAAAAGTCTCAACAACTCTGTGAGTTGGAGAAGAGTGTTTATATCATTGGTCTTTTCACTGACCTGTTCCCTTGGTTTTGAAAGACTGTTTTTAAAAATGCACCAGCTTTGCCTTAATCAAATGTTAAATGAAGATCACATTAAATACATCACATTTTCTCTTTGGGCTGTATATATGTTTCATATGAACATAGAGCAGAATCCATTACTCTGTCCTAGCAACTGACACACATACTGTCATTTTGCCATTAGTTACTAGAAGTTATATAGAAAAGTTATTATCCAATTCTTTGGTATTAGCCACTGAGGTGTTGGCATTCCTTTTAAGTAGGAAGTTGCTCACATCATAAGAACCTTGAAAGGCCTTTCTTAAGTATTTATGCAGCTTCTTTTATTATAATTTCTCTGTTTAATTCCAGGAAAATACAAGAAGTGATGAATGGTGTATATTTTTTCAAGGGGCCACATCCTATGGTACAAAGGTGAAAAATATTAGACATAGATGTTTAAAGGAAAGGGAATTTCAAACATTGACCTATTTGGAAAATATAGTGAGATATAGCTCTGTATTACGTCTGTGCCACCAGTGCTCTTAAAATGACTCCTGCTTTGAAAGTCTAGCCTTAACAGACTTGGCAGAAGTTTGAAGCACACCAGGCTTAGGACCACAGATGGCCACATTTTCAGTGAATGAAAAGTTGGCCAGGAAATCCCAGGTTTCCCTCATTCTTCATTAGGTGGAGTTTGCTCTGCTAGCCTAGAATCACATTTGTTTCTTAATCTTCAGTTCCTGCTATGAAGCATTTTTCTCATCCATGTCCATATGGTCAGTAGCTTGCATGGCTACCATGTAAGCATAGACTGTCTTCTCAAAATAATGTGACGTTATGGATTTGAAATTTCTGTTGCTCTTGGAGAAACACTCCCCTCAAGCATTCCACTTCCTCATGTTCCATCCTGGGCAGAAACAGACCCAGTGCCATAGAAACTACTGCACTTCCTCAGAATGGAAATGTAGATGGAAGCAAAAGGGCCACATACTGACTGTCCTTGCAAGGGAAACGAGCTACCTCCTTCATGCTAAGGTTAGGGGTAGCTTTGCTGACTCCTCCTCTTCCTCCCTTAACAGACTGTACTAGGCAGTCCCCCTGCTCTGTTACCCCTAAAGGTCTCATTTCTTCTCTAGGAGCAGGCTTTTTCTTTCATTCATTCAGTTACAGTTCATTATCCAGTCATACAGTAAATGAGGACTAAGAACCTACTACATGCTAGTCACTGTGCTACGTCCTGAATATAGAGAATAATTCTATATTTGGTCCCTTAATAGACCCTAATTGCCACTACTCAAATCCCAGACCGATAGATCTCTAATTTATTCTTCCTTTGCCTTCCTGAATATCCTCAGACCTTCCCACACAGCCCCACCACACTGCTTTTGTCCATCATTGACCCAGCCCTTCAGCTTTCTTTCATTGCCTTGTGAACCCCAAATTATGCAGAGTTGAGATGGGAACTCCTATGTCCAATGTTAAATTGTTGGTATGTGTATTTAGGCAAGCCAAATAAGGGTTTCCTGTAGTAAGAAAAAATTACAATAAGTTAATGAAACCAAGTGCCAGAATTGCCTTTGCCTTGTGTGACTGTAGGTGTGTCTCTTGGCTGCTCTGGACTTCGGTTTTCCCAGGTGTCACATGTAGACGTTAGACCAGATGCTATATAAAATCTCAGTTCCATCATTTGGAAAGTCTGTAATTCCTAAATTATAGTTTTATTGTGTAGGTTAATTGCTTCTTACCTAAAGAATCAATTAAAGATTTAGTGCAATTAAATATTGACAAGTCCTAGATTACTAAGGAAGGCACAAAAAGGTTTAAATTAAGCATATAGTAATTTGTTGGCAGCACATATAACCTTAATGAATGCAGCATGTCTTAAACAGTTGCTTATCCTTGATAATAGTTGTGCCAACATACCCTAATAAATTAGTATGCTGATTAGTCTTCTTTTCTGCCAGTTATCACACTTCTGAGACTTCAAAATTAGGTGCTTCTGGGGCCACTACATTCTGACCTCTTTAACTTTGGGGTATCTTCCACATCTTTAGGATATGAAATCTGTTGCCAATTTCTCAGTATCTTTTGGTCTCTCCCTATAGTATGGGCCACAAGTCCTAGATACAGTTGTTTCTTATACCATGAAATAGGATAGTTTTATGATTTTAAGGAACTAATATAGGTGTTAGTATGCTGCCTAACACCAGATTCTGTACACACGTTATCTAATTTAATTTTTATAGCAGACTTTGGAAATATACTTTGTCAACTCCATTTTATAGAGAAGGAAACAGAATCAGAGAGATCAAATAGCTTACCAAGGGTCACATAACTAGTAAGTAGTAGAGATAAGATGCCAGTGCAGGCCCACTCATTGGCTCCTTAAGGCCACTGAGTGGCATGCTCCAGGAAACGCCATTGACATTGTCTTTGTTATGAATGGTGCCCTCTAGAGTTGTACATGAATTGCCGGGAATATTTTAGCCAGTACATTCCTGGGTATTAAAAAGGGAGGTGGGAGAAAACCCGCCTATATGGATAGTTTTAACTTTTTTCCTAGTTTTGTCCCAGGAAAATATTTAAGATAATTCTTAAGCTATTTTTTTCATCCTAACAATAATTGAATCATCAAGTGCCTTTAAAATCATCTTGCTTTTTGTTTTTTGTGTTTGTCCACCAGAACTTCAATAGAGGAAATAGATGAAAGCACTGGGAAGACAGTGTAGCCCTAGCCACCTACAGGGCCTCTCAGGTACTCTATTCAACCTAAAAAATGAAAAGGGTCAGAATCTAGATTAAAGCGAGTTTAAATGCAAAAGTTGAGGACAAGCCCACTCAAGAAGCACAGCTTCCTAACAATGGAAGTCAGTGTTACAAAGCGTAGAAGTCTGAGATTGCTTATGTAGACAAAGCCTGGGGAATTTTAGCAGAATTTCAACATCTTTCTGTGTAAGGGCTTAATACGTAGTCACAATGACCTGATTAGTTCAGATGGTCCTTCTCTTTTGAGAAAGGTACATTTAACATTCCATTGCAGTTACTGCAGATGTAACTGTCATGGAGTCCCTGTTCAGGGCACCGTCTAGTCTGAGTTAGGTCAGGAGATAGGTCAGGACAATGAAGAAGGCAGTTAATCTCTAACAAAGATTTGTGATTGGAAGGTAGAGGTCCGATCTCTGGTCTCGTAGTCATTTACAGAACAAAAACAATGAGGAAGAGAGTTAAGCTATAATCTAAGAAGCAGAATTGCAAAACATGCTGTATGACTCAGATCACAGCCATATCTCTCTCAAGGCTTAAAGTGTTTTGGGGGTTCCAACAGCTTTTAAATTGTATTTATTTTCACATCTGTATCTGGTCCAACCCTGTCATTGGGAAAACTGAGGCCCAGCCATTCTGAATGACTTTGTCAAGGCCAGGGACTGTGCAACAACCTACAGAGACTGAAGGCAGAGGTGTAGAGCCAGGTCTGCTGCTGACATGTGACATAGCCTCATGAGTGACAGGGGTCCCTGAAAGTAAAGTCTTAGGTTCATATGGTTTGGATGTACTTCTGAGATGGTAGCTTTCAATTTCTCTGTGTTTACTGTAAACAGAAATGATGTTATACTGTTATATGTGTGATGACACATTTGTAATTCAAAGATGCCTCAATGGAGTTAATAACGTGTTATTAGACTCCAGAGGAGGGACTTGCTTTCAGATAATTCATTTCAAAGAGACATGGTCTGCCCCAAATAGATTGTCAGTTTAGATAATGGGTATGCCACATTGGGTCAAGGTCCCAAGGAAGACTTTGTTACTTTACTTACATCAGTATTCTTTAAATGTAAGCACATCCCACATGGCTCCCACGTTGCTAGTTCATTTGTGTTGACCAATTTAGAATGATTGCTGTTGGCTTAGTATTCATATGCCTAATACTATGAACTGTAGAAATCTTTGGTGATACTGGCAGTTTCTTTGTTAGAACCACAAAGGAGGTTCTTTACAAACCCATTTTCTTTTTCATTAAGAGGTTTAAATTATTTGCAAGAAAAAAAATAGTTTATTCTTCAAGATAAGCATAAACTGAAGCATATCCAAGCCTTTTTCATGAACTCTGAGGCCGAATACCCTAGCTAACTCATTCAGTTCCCTCTTAACTATTTCACCTGTTGTGTATTATCCTTCAGTGATTCCACAAGCATTTACTCAGCACTATGTAAATGTGCTAAGCTAGCTGTGGAGCTCCAGCCACACAGTAGGCACCTTCACCAGCTTGACTTACTTTCTGGACATATCAGATGTAAATAGATTGAAATATTGCCACGACAGCAAGGGGATGGATGAGCTGGAGGTTAAAGGATGGTTAGCAGTTATGCAGACAAGGGCAGGATGAAATTAGCTCTCTCTTATTGCAACAGGTAATCCAGACAATTTTATTTCAATGTTAGCTATATTCAGAATTTAAATGTGGCAGATTGTTTTTTCACAGAGCAGGCTATTTTGAAGTGCCATATATTTTCATCATCAAAGGGTGTTTCTTAAGCATTACGCTTCTATGCACAGCCCTTCAGATGATAGTATAAAGCCCAGACTTCAGAGCGCTATTAGAATTCTAGGGACACAGGTGTCTCTGACGTCACCTTCGTACCAGGCTGGCCCTCGCTGGCCCCTGCTGATTGGTATGCTAAAGGAAACCCAATGGCTTTACTCTGGATTCCCCCAGGATAGGACAGAATCTCAGGATTCAGTCACAGTGTGACTTTGTTTGTTCTTTTCTTCCACACAATACAAAGTCACCCCTAGGTGAGGTGTGCAACTATTTCACCTTGTATGTGTCCCAGGCATGCAAAAAAAAGTGATTGATGTGGTCATTCTTAATCCCGGTATATTAATATAGTACTTTAAAGGAATCTATAACATTTGCCATGATTTTTATGTTATTTTTCCTTCTGTTTTAACTCTGTCAATGAATAAAGACTTTGGAGTGTGAACCTCACACTCCTATGCATGCTCCAACCAGGGGTGCATTGTAATGAATTGTTTATTTCTCAAGAATAAAGTTGTGTATAATTTTTCCCCTAGGGCTCAAACTTCAATATCCTTGGGAGATGCACACACACATATTAAAGATTATAATTCACAGAGATGAGTTGTATTAAAACCACCATATGGTTGCTTCTTGATGCCTGAATGTAGACACAGAGCAGCAGAGGAGACCAGGCTTCTTAGCTGATTCACTGTTGTGACACTGCAGTGAAATGTGTCTTATAGTTCCTTAAATCAACAGGAGTCCATGGCATAGTTCCTCCAGTGACTATTTTTGTTGCCCTTGGAAAAATAATAAACTTCAGTTTCCTCCAGCAAGTACAAATGAGAAAAATGATTCATGAGAAACTAGCCCCAGATCCCACAGCTATTGAGAGAGAGCTGGTGTTTCAGTCAAGACCTGCTACGTAGTCCCCATCTATTAAATGGAGACCGTGACTTCCAAGTTCCCTTAATAAGCACAAGTCTTCTTTTCTTTATGTCAATTCAGCTAAAGAGAAGAGGGGATGACACCAATTTAACAAGATCTTTGTGTGAATTCAGTTGAAAATTATGTTCGAAAGTTCTCCATAAATTATTTTACATAATTATATTAATCATGTATACACACAGACTTAGCCACTCTTCCATCACTCCATCCTTCTCATTGCAACCAATATGTCTTTTCCTAGACAGCCTGATATTTCATTTAAGACTTGCCTTAAATGAAAGTTCTTTCAGAGAGAGAAAGAAATTAAGACTAGAAACAAACAAAATAAAAGCATCAATAAAAACAACAGTACAAATATTTAAAGCATAGAATCAGAAAAACCCACTTTGGGAGTTTTGTGTTTTTATTATTGGGATCCCAGCAGTGTACCCACTGCATCAAACACAAATGTTTTTATAGTCCTATGTGACCCATCGAAGTAACCATCTGATATTGGCTGAGCACTATTAGGGACATGACATTCTAGCAGAAACTGTGAGATGTTTTTGGATAGGAATCTTTCATGTATTTTTTAAGTTGAGGATGACACTACTAGTCATTATGTTTTGTATGTGTGTGTTTTCTCATATTTCCTCATTCAACCATTCAACCTCATCTTGTTCCCAGAGAGGTACTTGTATTTTAAGTGAAAAAATTGAAAATAACTAAGGATTACTTCCTTAGGTTCCATCCAGTTCTGTGTGTGATATAAATGACTAGAAACTAAAGAAAAATGGGTCACAGATGCAATTTTTTTTTCACTGCTCATTGGCTGTAAGCTACACTGAAATTCATTCTGTGAAACAGCTGGTGGGTTATGGTTAGTCATCCTGAGCTAGGAGTGGCTTTGTGCATTAAAAAGCTTTTGAATCATATCTCTTCATCAAAATTTTCTACCAAACCAAGACTATGTAAAGGTACTTTCAAAATGCCATTTTTGGCTGGACAAGGATTGTAAACATGTTTTGTCTATGCCATGGTTAAATAACCTGCAGTAGATAAGAGCCATTCCTATTTTCAGAATCAACCAGTAGATATAAATATACAACTTGATCTAGAAGAAAAGAGCACAGACTGGATTCACTTACCCTACTTACCCTTCTCTTTGACAGCATCACTCATTAGCTATGTAACTTCGTCTGAGCTGCTTAAGTTATACTCAGCCTCTCTATGCTCTTCTGTGTCATGGATAGCAACATATACCTTGAAGGGATGGCATGAGGATTAAAGTAAATTATAAAGCGTTAAATCAAATGGGATTTTTGAAAAATGCCAATACATGCCTAAATATTCTATGTTTTTAAACACTACAAATTCATAATATTTCATGATTTCTCCCAGCATATTTATCAAAAGCCTTTTCTTCTGAAAGAAGCAAGGAAATATTCTTGAGCTTTCCTAATCTGTGTTAGCCATAAGAACTGGGGGGAAAAGAATTTCTTTGTTCCAAGTGAGAATGAGCTGAGCTATACTGTAGATATTTCAAATGGCTGCAATGCTGAATTGTTTGCCATGCTTTATAGAATGCTGAGTGTGTTGCATTTTATGTTTGACACTTATAGAGTGCACATGTTACTGCTGACTTAACCAAAACAACAATGTTTAAAATATATCAAGTAACACTGTGCCAGAGATCAGGGCACGTAATTCAGATCTTCCAGTAGGAAAGAAAAAACTTAAAACATGTTTTCTGAACTTTACAAGGGAATGGAAATACTCTTTTTCCACCAACATGTCCTCAGCCTAGAATAATTCCTTGAGTCCACCTCTTTCTACTTCCAAAACTGGAGATACATGAGTCAGAGGTAAAATTACTTAACATTGTTAGACATGAAGTAGTAGTTCTGAAACAGACATAAAAGGCATTCTGCATTATGCTCATACATTTAAATTTACAGACGTGAAAGTTTTTTAAAAGTTTGGGAGACATAAATTTGCCAACCAATTTTCAAAGGAAGGATGTTTTCTAAAATCTTTACATCTGCTATCATCATAATTTCATAAAAGAAAGTTTAACATTAACAATAAAAAATAAAAGGATATAATCTCTGAGACTAAAGGCGCTGTTCTTAGGTTAGAAACATTTACCTTTATGAAAAGCTTACTTCATTGTGCTTATTTCACAGAGGCAATAAAAACTCTGCCATCCACTGGCATTTAAAAGCTGTTGCTCTGCTGTAACATACAAATATCAAGAACTAAAAAGTACATGGAATTTTAGTGAAGAGAAGCTGTAAATTCTCAAGAACAGTAACACAGCTAATGAGTGATGCTGTCAAAGAGAAGGATAAGTGAATCCAGTCTGTGCTCTTTTCTTTGTCATTTAGTAATTTGTCAAATTCACCCCCACTTCTGGGGAAGCCATTCAGAATACACACTCTTTGGAGAGCAGATGAGAATATAATCTTCAAAGTTGAAGACCATAGTCCTATTCCATACCTGGAATAGAGGTTAGGAATTTGAGCATAGTATATGAGAAACTATATAGGAATATGAGATTTCTAAAATCTTTAGTGAAGGGGTAAATAAAATGGTCTTATTTGTTCACATTATATGATAAACTTCTAAAAATTTTAACCATGTTTCTGATCATTAAAGTAAGATGGAATTATAACATTTAGCATAGATAGTTCTTTGAAAATTGGACATTGATTTAAAAATCTGAAGTTGAAAACATTTCTTACTTATCCTACCTGTAATATACCTACTCAGGACTAGGTTCATTGCAAGAATTTAGAGCATTAGAGTTGCCCGATTTAGCAAATAAAAATGCAGGACATGTTACTTGCAACATATTTATACTAAAAAATTATCCATTATTCAGCTGGAATTCAAATTTACTGGATGTCATTTTAATCTGGCAACCTTTATGGACATCCATCCTCCCAGTTTGTAGCCAGCCAAAACAAATACGGAACACAAAATAAGTTTATGGTATGTAGACAAATAAACCTTATGAGAGCCAAACAGTTATAAGGGCTTTGGGAGAATTTGAGATGGGGCTCTCAAAGGCGTAATGTGCTAGTCATCCAAAGATACAAACAGAAAGAAAAGTATGAGACACGCTGCTAAAGGGATATTCAAAGAACTTAGATCCGTGTTGTATTGTGGCTATTCTACATAGAATAATGCTGTAAAATGCAAATTATAGGTAGTAGGAAGTATTAGAATTTCACTAAAGGACTTTTATAACTGAACATCAAATTCCCGGTTAGTTTTGCACTGGAAAGATACTTCAGTCTTGAGTCAGAATGTATTTGGCTTGGTTTTCAGGAGTTAGTTTATTGTTAATAATAAAAGGAGCCTGCCATAGAGTCTTGGGGGCACTCAGCAAAACAAAGCCTCTCATTCATGGAGAGAGAGGGAAAAGCTTACATTGTGAAGAGCTCTAAGATACATTGTCTTTCAGTTCTGGACTCTAGAAATGTAAAATCAGTGAGTAGGGCTGTGTGCTTCTGGAGGCCCCAGGGAAGAATTTGTTTCCTTGCCTTTTCCACCTTCTAGGAGCTGATTGTGTTCCTTGGTTCATGGTCCCCTCCTAAATGTTCAAAGCCCCCAGCATCGTCAAATCTCTTTCTCTGTCTCTGACACCCCTGCCTTCCTTTGTGTTCATATTGGGTCCACCCAGGTAATTCAGCGTAATCTTCCCCTCTGGAGATACTTAATCATACCTGCAAAGTCCCTCTTGCCATGCACAGCTTCTGGGGACTAGAGTGTGGACAAGTTTGGGAAGCCATTATTCTGCCTACCACACCATTTTCTTAAACAATTCTAAAAGCTGTAATATACTCTGTTGTGTAATATTGTCCTACGTTTAATTTTTTATAAGATATACTTTTATATATATCCTATAGACTATATTACTTCTGCTAATCTGTTGTAATTTCAGACATTTAAATTTAGAAGCACCTAAACTTTTTATGAAGACCCAGTACTTAAGTGACTAAAAGAGCTTGCCATGTTCTGTAATATCAAAAAGTTCCTTACTTTAGCAGCTGGTATACTTCTACCTTGGCTCTTTCACTTTACTTAAGGGATTTGTTTTCCTTAATAATTAAATGGGTTTTTTATGCATTTCTTAGGGTACTTGATAGTTAAAGCTTTTGATGGCTGGAAGTGGTGGCTCAGGCCTGTAATCCCAGCACTTTGGGAGGCCAAGGTGGGTGGATCACGAGGTCAGGAGATCGAGACCATCCTGGCTAACACGGTGAAACCCTGTCTCTAAAAATGTACCAAAAAATTAGTCAGGCGTGGTGGCACATGCCTGTAGTCGCAGCTATGCAGGAGACTGAGGCAGGAGAATCGCTTGAACCTGAGAGGCGGAAGTTGCAGTGAGCCGAGATCACACCACTGCACTCCAGCCTGGGCGACAGAGTGAGACTCCACCTCAAAAAACAAAACAAAACAAAAAAAACCCTTTGATGATGGAGATATCGAAAATCACTTGATTTTGTTAAAAATCATTCTTTTCCTTGATATGTCTCTTCCCTGTCTTCTAAAATCATCATAATGCCCCACTTGTAAATAACTTGGTGGTGCTCCTCTTGAGAGACTAACAATTCCCTTTTCAGCTTTGATAGAAGATGTCAAGGTCAAGTTTATTTAATATATAATCATTACAGACACGTTCACATTCGCTGGCTGGATTTATCTCTTTAATTCAGTATACATTTAAAAGTGATTCAACATGAGCACCTGAAATGCAGTTTTCATGTTAATTTAACAGTTTTCTGTATCACTTAGGGTATGTAATCCCTTCACTGTACTGTTGAATTATTATTGTTAGGATCTGTTTCTACTCACAGAACACTTCTGACACCAGCTATGTGGGGTTTCCACACCAAGTAACTCTCCAGTTCTCTGGAGCATCAGTTGGGTGCCCTACAATTTAATCCAGTTCTGACGCTAACTACCCAGAGTTAGTGCAGACCCTGCTGGTTAAGGACTCAGTCCCACAAGACTACTCCCCACTTCAGATGCCAGTCACAAGTAGTGGGTCCTCAAGTTACCCATACGTCTGTGCGACTTGGCTACAAATTGGAGGTTCCCATGATCTCTTTCTCAGGTTTGATAATGTGCTATATACCAGCTCACAGAACTCAGGGAAATCCTTTACTTACATTTACAGGTGTATTATAAAGGATATTATAAAGAATGTAAGTGAACAGCCAGATGAAGAGGTACATAGGGCAAGGTCCAGAACAGTCCAGAGCACAGGGGCTTCTGTCCCCATGGAGTTGAGGTTCACTACCCTCCCTGCCCATGGGTGTGTTCACTGGCCTGAAAGTTCTCTAGACCCCATCATTTAGGTGCTTCTATTGAGGTTTCATTACCTAAGTATGATTGATTAAGTCATTAAGCCATTGGTGATTGACTGTGTCTCCAGCCTCTCTCCCCTCCCTGGAGGTCAGGATGAGGGGGTGGGGCCAAAAGTTAAAACCCTCTAATCTTATGACTGGTTTAGCAGCCAGCCCCTAGTCTCCAAAAGTCACCTCATAAACTCAGGTACTGTTGAAAGGGGCTTATTACAAATGACAAAAGATACCCCTCTCATTCTTGTCATCTAGGGAATTCCAAGGGTTTTAGGAGCTCTGTGCCAGGGACTGAGGGCAGAGACCAAATATATATTCTTACTCTGTCACATGTTGTTTATAAATTGTGTCTTCCTGGTAGGATGTGGTATGATGTCGTTAAAAAGAAAAAGGCTTTCAATACACAGATCTGGGTTTGAATTTTTGGTCTGTCACTTACTGGACAGAGCAGGTCTGTTAGTGGTCTGTGGATGAATTATTTAAACTGTAAGCTTGACTTCCTCTTTTTAAACAGAATACTAATGCTTACCCGGTTGGGTTGTTGTAAGGATTAAACAAGATCATGTATAAAACATATAGCATGGTGCATAGGGAGTACCACGGAACATCATGAGCACTCAGTGAGAGCTTGTAATTAATGTCTTCTTTTAATCCTGTCTTCCTGTTGTCCTGTCTTCCCTCCTGTTAAGGGAAATTTGTATAGAACTTGATTTCTGTCTGGACACAGGAGATAATGGAAATAGAGAAACATGGCTTTGAGTGTCCCTTAGGTCAGATACAGTAGAAGTGCAGTTGTCTGTATCTATATGTATTTGTATTTATATTTTTCTTGCCTTCCAGGAAAAAAGCCAGTGAATGCTAATAACACTGATAGTCACCATACTAAATTCCTACTATATACCAGGCAACTTTTTTTAGTTTACATTTAACTATAAAAAGTAGTTATTGTTATTCCTGTTTTACAGGTGAAGAAACTGAGCCTCAGAGAGGTTACTTATCTAACCTAAAATCACATCCATAATAAAGGGCAGTCAAGATTTGAACCCTAGTCTATCTCTAGAATCTGTTCTTTCCCCCCTTTCCCCCTTCCCCATTAGAGAGAGAAAACAGAAAAATTCTTCCAAGCAACTATCTTTTTTTTCTTTAAGTTCTGGGATACATGTGCAGAACGTGCAGGTTTAACAAAGGTATACGTGTACCATGGTGGTTTGCTACACCCATCAACATGTCATCTACATTAGACATTTCTCCTAATGCTATCCCTCCCCTTGCCCCCAACCCCCTGACAGGCCCCAGTGTGTGATGTTCCCCTCCCTGTGTCCATGTGTTTTCATTGTTCAACTCCCACTTATGAGTGAGAACCTGCAGTGTTTGGTTTTCTGTTCCTGTGTTAATTTGCTGAGAATAATGGTTTCCACCTTTATCCATGTCCCTGAGAATGAGAATGACATGAATTTTTTCTTTTTTATTGCTGCATGGTATTCCATGGTATATGTGTGCCACATTTTCTTTATCCAGTTTATCATTGATGGGCATTTGGGTTGGTTCCAAGTCTTTGCTATTGTAAATAGTGCCACAGTAAACATACTTGTGCATTTGTCTTTATAGTAAAATGATTTATAATCCTTTGGATATATACCCAGTAATGGGATTACTGGGTCAAATGGTATTTCTGATTCTAGATCCTTGAGAAATTGCCACACTGTCTTCTACAATGGTTGAACTAATTAACACTCCCACCAACAGTGTAAAAGCATTCCTATTTCTCTGCATCTTCTCCAACATCTGTTGTTTCCTGACTTTTTAATGATCATCATTCTACCTGGCATGAGATGGTATCTCATTGTGGTTTTGATTTGCATTTCTCTAATGACCAGTGATGATGAGCTTTTTTTCATATGCTTGTTGACTGCCTAAATGTCTTCTTTTGAGAAGTGTCTGTTCATGTCTTTTGCCCACTTTTTGATGTAGTTGTTTGGTTTTTTCTCATAAATTTGTTTAAGTTCTTTGTAGATTCTGGATATTAGGCCTTTGTCAGATGGATAGATTGCAAAAATGTTCTCCCATTCTGTAGGTTGCCAGTTCATCTGACGATAGTTTCTTTTGCCAAAGCAGCTATCATTAATGCATGTTTTTGTCTCAAAGTTCCAAGTGTTCCTCCAACAAAATTAGAGTATATTCGCATTTCATTAGCAATTACTATTGTTCTTGACATTGGGTGGTATATTTCAGTATAAGATTTAAATTAAGAAATACACTTCCATATCATTATTAAGTTATTTTCCAGTTAAGCACTTGACTGTTAAATTCACTTTCCTAGTTCTGCCCTGTCTTACGATGTTTCAGTCTATTTTCTTTTCCTCTAGAAATACATTTAAAAGTATATTACAATTCAAAAGTGAAATGCAATTTGATTTGTTGAAATTCAATGTATGCATAAATATTCAGTAATACACATGTTATGTGAAGTGTGATACATTTATATTCCTCAACTCTTGTGCATAATAACACTTACAGGCCAGCAACATGAGTGGATAAGTAAAATGGAGACCTAGGTAGGGCAGCCTTCAGAAATAGAATATGTATAAATCTCCTCTTTGGAAATAAAAGTCCTGGATAAATGTGACAAAGCTTTCTTCAGTGGTCATTAAGAAAACAATTCCAAAATTATGACTCCCCTCTTTTGGGCCTATTATACTTCCCAGCTTTATCCATTAAAAGCTGAATATTATAAATGCATGCACAAATAGCTGGATTTCTCTCTGATTAACATTAAGTAAAACTGCAGAGATTTTAAGCTGTAATGCAGATAATAATAGATATGGCCACTGAATTGTTACTTCTTCTCAACCCTTTTTTTTCCTCCTGTTAAAAAAAGTAAATTAAAATTTATCATTTGGGGCTATCTGATTTGGGGTAGTGAGTCAATAAGAAAATCTGTCAGTAAGACATAATCATCTTTTCCTTTGTTTGCTGGTGAAAAAAAGAGAGAGAGAGAGAAAAGTAAGTATTCCCTTTGCTTGGCAACGTAGAATTTTTGGATTGTTTTGTTGATAAAAATGAATGTTTGGGAAATTGAATATTGGAGCAATTTGGCATTGTAAAGTTGTATTTTGAGGCTCCTTCAGCTCTATCACATGCAAAACAGAGGAAATTAAAAAGAAATAGCTATTTTCAGGAAAAAGAAAACATAAGTATATCAATAAACCAGAAATATAACAGAATCACAAAGCAATTAGTAGGATTAAAGCTGTTGTCTACTGGATTCCAGGTCTAGAAGGAAGAAATGTGAATTCCATGCTACTGTAGGGACTACAGGTGCACTCATGCAAAGCATGGATATAGGAGCTAGATTTGCTGCTTGGTACGAAGTCGTCTTAGTCCAAGAAAGGAGTTTACAGGTATGCTGTGACCAGCCGCTCCCTAGGGCAGTGGCTTATAAGAACCTGTGTTCCAGAGAGTCAAGAGACAACAAACATAGTCTCCCACCCAAGACCTGGATCCAACTGGCCACTAGCCTGGGACTGACTCTGTCATATCCTACATGTCACCCAGAACAAGAGCCTCAGACCATTACTTTAAATCCTGTTGTATCAGGGGCCAGCACAGGAAATAATAAAACTGTTACATAGGAAGAAAAGGTCAAGGAAATGAGGAGAAGCAGGAAGAAATTAAAATCTCCCACTGAAGAATATTGTGCACACCAAAATTCTACATGAGAAAGCCAACAAAAATAACAAATGAGAATTGAATTCACCCCAAATGAAATGAAAGTAACAGTGAAATCCGATAATGACTTTAAGTATATTTATGATACTCAAAAGATAAAGGAAGAAATTAGAAAAAACTTTAAGATGTTGTAACACAGGAACTAAAATGAGAAGACAAAGTAATAGAAAAAAATAATTCTGGAAATGAAAAATGTAGTCTCTGAAATAGACTCATTTGATAGAATAAACTCTAGACTGGGTAGGTTCAAAGATAGAATTAATGAACTATAAGATAATTGTGGGAAATTCACCCATAATACAGTACACAGCAATGAATAATATAAAGAATGAGTTGTACATGGAAGATAGAACAAGAGGTTCTACCATTCATCTCATAGGAATTTTTAAAGAAGGTTTAAGAATGGCAGAAAATCAATATTTGAAAAGATGATGGCTAAAACTTGCTGAATTGAAGACTCAGATTAAGAATATCACCAAGTGCCACGCTTGAAAAAAAAACAAAGCTTTATCTAGAGAAAAACATAATGAAGTAGAACACTTGGGACAAAGGGAAAATATTAGAAGCTATTAAAAATACAGTTTTCCTGCTGTGGAAGGATAAACCGATGGCTTGTTCCCAGCGACAAGAGATGCCAAAAGTCAATACATTAATATCTTCAAAGTTCCAGAAATAACTGTCAATCTAGAACTCTATATCCAGCTAGACTGTAATATAGATGTAAGAGAAATACAAAGATGTATTCAGGAAAGCAAAGATTGATTATTCACCACCTCCAGACCCTTGCTGACAGAAGTATTAAATGATGTACTTCAACATGAAGCACAGTGAACCCAAAGGGCAAGAGTAGAGTGTAAGAAACAGTAATGATTGCAAACGTGGTAAAAATGCACTGCCAAACTTAATTGTCTAATGATTATTTTAAAATTATTTGGAATGTTTTCTTGAAATAACTGGAGCTAAAATAATAAACAGAAGTAATAAGGAATATATGCTCTATGTTCAATGAATAGTTAATCCATGCTGGAGTTCATTCCAAGAAGGATAGCTACTGAATTAATTTGACAAGGAAAAAAAGCAGTTACATTTGTTAGACTTCTAGTTTTAAAATGATAGAATAATAAAAGGATATTCCCCTCTTTTCTTGAAAATTATCCAAAACCACCTCAGAGAATTGAGGAGTGCAAACTCTATCTCTGATGAAATGAGTGTCTGTCTCTAATTACAAACTTCTGTATGTGAGGAAGGGTTGACAAATGCAGTAAAGGTGAAGGTAGATTCCCATGAGACAACTCTTATACCTGCAGTCTCAGGTAAAGCCTAAAGCCCTCAGAATGAAATGATCCAAAGTGTGTGTCAGTAATCCCTTCTTTGGAACAATGGAGCAGAAGCCAGGAAAGCTCTGGGAATAATGGGCCCAAATTGGCACAGTGCTGGGACAAGCAAGGAAAGAAGGCTAAACAAAGAATCACACTGTTAAAGCCATATTGTCAGGAATTAATCTGTTGATGGGCTGAAGTGGAGGAAAGAATCTGAATTCCGAGCAATCCTGTGGTACGCATCTTTTTGAGGAAAAGTAAAGGCTCAAGAGGCCTCTTGTCACATACACAGCCCTGCATCATAAGGAGAATGCCAGCTAGCCTGGAAAGTAGTTCTCTTCCCTTCTCAGTAATATGAATCTCCTGCCAATAGCTGTTCACCTTATTTTCAAATCACTGATAATCCCAACGGAACCAGCAGAGGTGGTCCCATCACTTAACACAAGTATGTCCTTGGGCAATTCATAACCTTCCTAAGCCAGGGTTTTTGTTTTTGTAAAATAGAGTAATAGTTCCTCCCATATAGTACTTTGGGGAGGATAAAATAACATAATATACCTAAAACACTAGGCGTAATATACCTAAAACATGTCACGTGATAAGGAGTCAGTAAATATTTACTGATCGACAAAGATCAGCCAGGTGGAATTCTCAGGGCTGAGAACTGACTTACCTTCCTTGTCTTCTTCCTCCCTAGAAAGCAGTGGTTAAGAACACAGATTCAGTAGCAAGAATTCTAGTTCAAATCCTACCTCTTTTATTGCCTACCATTATGATTTCAGACAAATTGTTTATCTGACCCTCAGTTTTCTCATTTGTAAAGAAGGGATAATAATAGTACCTATCTCACAAAGTCGTTTTGAGGATTAAATGAGTTGTCACAGAACACTTTGAACTTTGAACAGTGCCTGGCACTGAGTAAATACAGTACATATTAGCTATTAGTACTTTCATTTTTCAAGAATGACAAGTCACACAATATACAAGATTACCATACTTTTTGGCTTTTTAGGGACAGTCACCTCGGAGATGTGATTATTCAGATATAGAATCAAAATTTGACTGAATATTTTTTTCAAGACATAGGGCATAATATCCTATTGCTCAACTGTATATTCTAAATTTTAATATGGAGACTATGGGATAGTGTATCTATAGATCACGGACCAAATTCTCTTTTGCTCATGGATAGTCCTTTTTTAAGGTAAATGAACAGCATGTGTTGTATAAATTGGTGATGTGCTGGTACCAGCCAGTTGTGATAACTTATTAGTTACAACCCCAGAGCAAAGATCTACAAAAGAGAAAGGAATTCCGTTCCTTTCTCTTAGTGTGGGAAATGTCAGATTAGGACTTGAACAGCTTGCTGCTGATCTTTTTGTTGAGGGATGCTGTCAACACAGATATGTCTAAAATTAGAGATCAGAACAGAAGGAGGGCAGGCGGGGACAGACAATGCAACTTTCACTCACAATCACAGAACTCAACTCCCGTGTAGTTGTTTGGCCAGGCTCCCAGTTGAGAAGGGAGATTTTGTAACATTTCCAGCCTTCGTTTTTATGGCCTGTTGGACTTTGTGTGATCTGGACTTTCTTTTACCTTTCTTTTTTAATGGTTTAGTTTTTTTTATTATTATTATTATTTCGTTTTCTTTAGCCTGGTTGACTTTTTAATCTCAGCCTATAGAAAGCATCACAATTTAAATCTCTTAGAAATTTTTAAATGGATAATAAGTAGCAGGAATTATATAAGGAAGGGCAGTTGAATTGTCCATGAATATAGCTGTTTATGCTCAATCTCTTGCTCACTCTCCCTCAGAACACTTCTAAAAGGGATTAGCCTCTAGGTGCGTAATAAGACATGAAAGGGCCCTTAAGTTACTGGCCATTTTTTCTTTTTCTTTTTCCTTTTTTTTTTGAGACAGGATCTCGATCTGTCACCCAGGCTGGAGTGCAGTGGTGCGATCTCGGCTCACTGCAACCTCCATCTCCTGAGTTCAAGCGATCCTTCTGCCTCAGCCTCCCGAGTAGCTGGGACTATGGGCACGCGCCACCATGCCCAGCTAATTTTTATATTTTTAGTAGAGATGGGGTTTCACCATATTGGCCAGACTGGTCTCGAACTCCTGACCTCATATTCCACCGGCCTGGGCCTCCCAAAGTGCTGGGATTACAGGCATGAGCCACCGCGCCTGGCCTGGTCATTTTTTTTAAATGTCCATATTTCCTTCAATTCCGCAGTTACAGACCACAGCAGATATGTTGATGCTTGTTTAAAAACCAGTGAAGCTTGCTGGGCATAGTGGCACACACCAATAATCCCAGCATTTCGGGAGGCTGAGTTGGGTAGATCTCTTGAGCCCAGGAGTTCCAGACCAACCTGGGCAATGTGGCAAAACCTCGTCTCTACAAAAAGTACAAAAATTAGCCAGGAGGAGTGGCATGCACCTATAATCCCAGCTACCTGGGAGGCTGAGGTGGGAGGATCATTGCTATGCACTGAGATTGTGCCACTGCACTCCAGCCTAAGCAACTGAATGAAACTCTTTCTCAAAAAATAAAAATAAAAATAAAGCTGGCGAAGCCTTCAGTTGGGAAACTGAATCTAGATCTTTGATCAGAATTTAATAAGAAGGAAAGATTATTTTTGGCGGCCAAACTCCAGGAGATTGTTAGCTGTTGTTCTTCCTTTCCAGTTGTTTCCAGCCATCCACAGCTCACCAGGGCATCTCTGACACTTACCCTCCCTGGAGATGACTCAGTCTGGCAGACATCTCTAAGGATGGGAAAGTCTGAGAGATGGTCATACAGCTCATTGTGTTAGAGCTGTGTCCTAGACCCTTTTAATTAATAATAGTATTATATGCCCTATTTATTGACTCTTAATTTTTAATTTTGCAGAGATTAATTCTCTCCTAGCCTTTGCTGAAATGAGCACAAGTTCCTGTAGCGGAGTTCTAACTTGACTGTGGTGTTAGGTGTTCTATGTGTTCTCAGCCCTGAAGTCCTGAGACCTGAGAGTTCCAACCTGTTCACACAGTTCCTCCTGCCCATCACTCCGAAAACCACAGAGCAACATTTTGCTGGCTTTTTTTCCCCCTGCTTTTGACTGAAGCATATACACAAATGTGTCCACAGGAAGAACTGAACTTGTGATTATGCAGTTTGAGAATATAGTTAGGTAGCAATTTCAGATTTCAAATAATGGATATGATTCTACCCCCGAACTTAAGTAAGAGAAAGATAGATGCTACTAGCTTCTTAACAAGAGTAAGAATTTAAATATTTTGATGAAAATAGTTGTCTGGTTGACCTTCAAGTTTGCATAGTTCTTAGACAACTTTTCATCTTTAAAAATACAAATTTTCCTATGTTCCACGGAACTTAGGAATTTGTCCTATTTTCTTTCATCCTCCCTGCTGTTTCTGCCCCTTGTTTTAGATCATTTGTGTCAAGTTGCATTTATTCAAACTAAGCAAAGCATTCAATTACTTAAAAAAGGAATAGAAAAAATTGCAATGCCATATCTACTCTGTAACCTCTAATAATTATGTCGTATCAGCTAACATATGAATTAAAATATTCATGTTCTTGGTGTCTTTTAGTCCACAAAAGGAAATGATTACTACATTTTGTCAAACTAATGCCAATTTGATGATATGTTAAAACATTTAGCTTGCAGCTGCAAGTTAGTAAGCCATATAAGGTAAGGCTTCAATTATAGATCTATCCTGCCGTAAAAGTGCTTAATTAGACTCATGTAAAATTTTACTTGAAGCAGGATTTTTACCGAAGATTTAAAGAATTAAGAAAAAAATATCTTTTTCCATTCATTTTTCTTTTTCTTTTGTTGATTTTTATCCATCCTGCTACCCTACTTTCTTCCTATTATGAGGACGAACATAAGGAAAATTTAGTCTGTCAATAGCTACCCTTTTGAGTGGTGATTTTTTGCTTTTTTTTTTTTTTTTTTTTTTTTGAGAGGGAGTCTTGCTCTGTCACCCAAGTTGGAGTGCAGTGGTGTGAACTCAGCTCATTGCAACCTCTGCCCCCTGGGTTCAAGCAATTCTCCCTGACTCAGCCTCCCGAGTAGCTGGGATTACAGGCGCCCGCCACCACGCCAGACTAATTTTTGTATTTTTAGTAGAGATGGGGTTTTCACCATGTTGGCCAGACTGGTCTTGAGCTGCTAACCTCAGGTGTTCCATTCACCTTGACCTCCCAAAGTGCTAGGATTACAGGCGTGAGCCATCACACGCAGTCTGATTTTCACTTCTAGTTGTAAATTTTCAAATGCTGTTTATCTTTAGTAGTTTGACCAGGTCTTGAGTCCAAAATAAATATTTTACACTTACAAAGTATCTTTCTGTACTGAATCAAGTATTACCAGCATTAAAGGTATATTGCCAATCATCGTATTAAAACTCAGTAAAGTACCAAAGTGTGAGTATGATTTCATATACACCCTGAAGGCTATTGCTCATTAACTAGTGTTGCCACTGGCTACCTTGAGCAGCAGTGAAAAGAGTGAAATGAGAGCTACTGCCGTGCTTCTCCCTGCAGCTATTTCCGGTCCCCCTAATAGTCATGGTGACTACAGTGTGCAGTCATGCTGGTTTCCTACAACGTTTACCTTACTGCCTTCTTGTTCTTTTCGTTTACCCATAGATACATTTTTAAAACGAAGGGAAGTAGAAAATGGGTGTCTCCATCCACAAAAATGGACACCTCTTTTAGGTAAGAGAGAAGGAAAATGGTACTATGGATATTGTTATTAAGCATAGCTATGGTTACAAGTCCAAAGCAGAAAATTGGATATTTATATTAGTATATTAATCTGCACAGTCTACTTTTTTTATTCTAAACCACAAAATTAGATTTGATAGTGCCTATTTTTTAATAGCACCTACTTTTTTGTTCTTACAGAGGTGAGGAGGAAAGAACTTCTTAAAAAATAATATTCCATTTTTTAAAATTAGATGATCTATGTTTATTTTTGCTATTAAAACAATTTTCTAAAAATTTTTAAGTGGCTAATTTTATTTATTACATACTTCTAGGATGCATGTATGAAATTCCACCCCTCTCACCCTCATATACAAAAACAATTGTCATTGACTTGATTTGTTTTTGTTAAATAAAACATTTTCAAAAGTGTCTTCTAAATCTGGGTACTCTCCTCAGAATGTGTTGAAATTAAAAATATCACCTCTTTTGCTGGTCAAAACAACACTCAGTTATGGTGCAATAACAAACACAACTCTGGGTGTCAGTGGCTTAACAAATAAAACATTACTTTTCACTCCAAGAAGATCTGTGAGTTTAGTGCCTCTCTAGAGCAGCTTCTAAGTGGTGATTCAGGGATCCAGTTTGCTTGCATCTTTGTCATTTCAACATCTTGACACATGCCTTCCAGATTCAAATTAAACAGGGAAGAAGAAAGCTGGAAGGCTACCTAGGGTCTTCTATTACCTCAGCCTAGAAGTAGCACTCATTGCCTCTGCTTAGAGCCCACTGGCCATATGACCAATCTAACTGCAAGGAGGTCTTAAATATATATACCTTCTATGTATTCAGGAAGAAAAACAAGACACAATTTTCTGAACACCTAGCACTAGTTCTGCCAAACCTTTCATGTGTATCATGGAGGAAAACTCTTGAGAACCACTTTTTGAAATTCCCAATCTCAAATCAGATAACTTGAATCTGATCTTATCATCAGACTCTGCCTTTCCCCCTTTAGAAATCCATAATACACAGTCTGCAAACAAGTCATCTCTACCAAGCCCTTCTCCCCCAGGGTCTCCCTCAGTGTCTCTTAAAACTCTTCTTTTCCATTCGCATCTTGACTCTCATAGTTCAGGCCATTCTCATCTTTTCATAGAATATTTACAATGGTCTAATCACTAGTACCTTAATTCCTCTCATTATTCCCACCCCAACCAGATCATCATTGTATCTTCAGTACTGTGTGGCCTCTCCACTTTGTAAGTTCCCAGGAGCATTAGCTTCTGAATTGTATGGTGTCTAAGAGTCACATACCTTAAAAGTGTGAGGATTATTTATTCCTCAATATCTAAGGATCTTTTCCACAACAAGGATTTCATGCCTCAATATCTAAGGATCTTTCCTACAACAAGGGTTATAAATGGCTTATAATGACATTTATAATTGAAAACCCAACGAGTGGAACACTAAATGTTTTTAAACTGGCAGAAATATTTATCTTTTAGGTGTGATTCTGTTAACATTTGAACCTGTAAGTTGGCTAGAGACAGAATATACTAAAAGTTTATTCTCTTAGGCTGGGTGGAATGGCTTACACCTATAATCCAGCACTTTGGAAGTCTGAGATGGCAGAATTGCTTGAGCCCAGGAGTTTAAGACTAGCCTGGGCAACATAGCAAGACCTTGTCTCTACAAAATTTTAAAAATTAGCGGTTATGGTGGTGCGCATCTGCGGTCCCAGGTACTCAAGAGGCTGAGATGGAAGGATCCCTTGAACCCAGTAGGTCAAGGCTTCAGTGAGCCATGATCGTGCCACTGCACTCCAGCCTGGGCAATAGAGCAAGATCCTATCTCAAAAAGAAAAAAAAAAAAACGAGTTTTCACTTATGGATCATTTTTTCAAAATGGTATTTAAACAGAAGAGGTGTGAAAAACGTGCCTTCCTCTATATTCTAAATGGAATAAACACAGGAAGAACCAAAATCTGTTTTGGTTTTTTTACTCATTTTGTATGTCATCTTTTTCACACTAGACCATAACAATAATTTTGGAAATAGTGGTGTTTTTATTGAAAGCAGTTTTTTCCATATTAATCAAATATCCGCAACTTGATATATTTTGTACATGATTATACCTTTGACAGAATTTGTTTTAAATCCCCCCAAATTAAAAGAAAATGCTGCATAACTGCAATTTTATTCACCATGTCCAGAAGTTGATGCTTTCTGTATGCTGATTACAGTAACACAACCCAAGATGAATGCCAATGAAAATAAGGATTTAGGTATAAATAGTAACCTCATCACGTCCTTATAAAACCAAATATATCTTCCATTCTTTATCAGTTCACTAGCCATTCAACGTGCCACTATTGTACACTTACTAATTTGTAGATGTTGTGCCTGGGGATAACAAAAAATGCAAAAAATGAAGGGGTTACTCCTGTAATCAAGAAGCTCCTAGTTTAATGAGCTGTACAAATAAGTCAAGCAACAATTTTGATGCATTATAATAAATGCTCCATTAGAGAAATGCAAAGGGTGCTAGGGGAACATAAGTAGAATACCTCTCTTCCACCTCAGGGAATCAGAACCAGATTCCTACAAGAGGAACTGTGACTTAGGTAACCAAGCTCATGAAAGGGGAGGAGACATCAGGCAGAGGAAAGGAGCGCGCAAATGCCATGCTCATATCCCCAGTGTAACTGCAATGTCATGAGACAGTGTCATGAGTGCAGATCCACTTCCTGTGCTTTCAGATTTCACCTCACAGGGTGAACCTCTAAGAAACCATGGAAATTCTCACGGTACATAAGAGAAGACTGATGTTTGGAGTCAACCAGACTGTAATTCAAATCAAGATTTCTATCACTGACAGTGTAATTTTAAGTGTGTTTCTGAGTTTCATCATTTTAAGAGAGAAATAACAGTATCTATCTTGTAGAGTAGCCATTGAGAGTAATAGAATAATGAATGAAAAGTATTTAGCATCATTCCTGGCACATGATAGGCACATAGCAAATCATAGTTTCTAATAATAGTACAAATGGAAATGGATTGCATTTGCAACCTTGCTAATAGACACCAGATATACAGTTGGTTGGTCATTCTTTCCGCTGGTTTGTGCCTTGTTAATATGAATTGAAAATGTTTGTGTTTAAAATTATGCAGTGTGGATTAACTCTATGTAATTGATAGTAATTTGATTCCATTGATGATAATTGTAGTGGATTTTAATGACCAGTTGGCAGGAGTTTTTAGAGCATCCTTCTCGGGAAGTAAAATGTGTCACAGGAATTCATTAGTAACCAAACAAGATACATTAAGACCATAGAATGACTAATGAATAGTCATGATATCCATTGGGATTTTGTATCAATTTCAAAATTGACACCAGAGAGATGGTAAAAATTCCCCTACAGCTATTAGCCTTGACAGAAATTGGATTTGTGTTAGCATAGCCACTCATTCACACCAAATACCCAATCTGTCTATGAGGTGAGATGCTCAATTTTACATTCACCAAATTAAAACAAGAAATTAAGTGATGCTCAGGCTCATCTGGATGCCAGCACAAGACAGTCAGAAAGAGAAGCTATAGTTCAGCTGTCTGCAGAATTCTGTTGCCCTTGATGACAATGTCTAAAGCAATAATTGACCCAAACTTTGAAATTTATAGATGTCGTGATATTGAAACCAAAGCTAGGTAGTATTGTATATTGAAATCATAAACTGGTACATGTGTACATGCTCACTGGGGCGAAGTTCTCCAAAAGATAAGCATAGTGCCTTCAAAGGGAAAATAAGCACGGATGGTTTTTAAGGAAATTAACTGCCAGACCCTCAGCTTTCATGTATTTGTTTTTTAATTTTAGAGAATATTCAAGCAAAAGGCTTGAAGACCTAGAGTAAGCTGAAAACCTCACTGAGCTCTAATTTAGCAAACGTGGCTTCTAGGCCAGCTCTCCTATTACCTGGGGTGTGACCTTGAGCAAATCCTTCATTTGCCCCTCTGACCACAGTTTTCTGTCAAGGAACTTGATGACCCCTAAGTTGCTTTCCAATCTAAAACAATGGGGATGTGGGTTTATTTTACAGGAGGAAATCATGCTGCACTCCCAGAGAACTTCATGACAATAGGTTTCAGATAGAATTTGAATTTGTTTGAGGTAAAACTTCTCTAAGAACCAATTTGGGCTAGACACATCGTAAATGTTCCATACATATTTTCTTAAAGAGTACAATAAATTCACTTTTTCTTGCTGTAAAGGATAGTAAGCCTCATACCTCATTCCTTACTCCTAGAGGTTCAAACAACTTAACATCTTATTGTCTTAACACAAAACCATTTAATTTTCCAAACTGTTTTAATAAATTAGTCTTGGTGAACTTTTTCTCCTTGGCAAGCACTCTCTGTATTTTCCACTCTTTTTATTTCTTATTTTAAAAAACTTTGTTACTTTCACGTACCAGCCACGTAATGCATGTAATGTATGGTCCTGTACTCTGCTTGGTACCAAGTATACAAATGGGGATGAGACACAATGAAGGAAATTTTTAAAATTAACTGTCTAACTGGCTAAAAAGACACTTAAACTGATAATTACAATATAATGTATTAAATGTAGTAATAGAAACATGAACAAAGTTCCAGGGAAATGAGGAAGCACAAACTTCTTTTTAAATTTTGATGAAGTTTATCTCTTCTTTTGTTTCTTATACTTTAGGTATCATATCTAAGAAACTATTGCTTAAACTAAGATCATGAAGATTTACACCTATGCTTTCTTCTAAGAGGTTACAGTTTAGCTCATCTGTTCAGGTCTTTGATCTATTTTGAGTTAAAGTTGTATATGGTGTAATGTAGGAGTCCAACTTCACTCTTTTGCATGTGGATATGCAGTTAGTTGTCCCAGTACCATTTGTTGAAAAGACAATTTTTTTCCCATTAAATTGTCTTAACACTCTTATAGCTGCCTCTTTGATATATTGTCCTGACTTAACTTCCATTGTGCCAAATTCACTTTACTTTTTCAGTTTCCTTAGCAGGTTCGTTTACCTTCACCTTACTCTAAATGTTAAGATTCTTAAAGATAGGATTTGCAAACCCCTTCCCTTCTCTCTTTTGTGATGCTCCCTACAGATGATCCATTCCCATTCTCTCTCTATGCTAATGACTTAGAAATTTTATCTCCATCCCCAGACTTCTCTGCAGAGCTTCTTACAGGAATATCTATATGACTTATTGACTCCACTTGCATGTCTCATAAACAACTTAAGCATACATAACTTTATCCAAAATGAAATACTTGATTCTCCTGTCTGTTCACCCTCCAAGAGAATTTGTTTTTCTGACAGCGTTTTTTATCTTGTAAATTGCACCACTATTATCTACCCAGTTGCTCGCACCAGAAGCCTGGGATTCACTCAGTATTCTTCCTTTTACCTCACCTCTCATATTCAGCCCATTAATATGTATCTCAAATCTTTCCGTACATCTCATCTCCACTGACATCATCCTAATACAGGCCACCCTTATCTCTTACCTGAATTACTGCAATGGCTTCTTAACTGTTTCTTTCTTTTCTCCTATTCCCAAACTACCACCAGCGTCATAATTTCAAAAATGATCTTGGTCCAGATTATCCCCATTTTAAAACACTCCAATGGCTTCTGCTTGCACTTAAGAGCTCTCGTTAGCGTGGTCTATAAGCCCCTATCTAATCTGTCTGTTGCTTAGCTCTCCAGTCTCTTCTCAAGCCACTTTCCCCCTTCTATGGCCACACTGGTGGTCTTTTCACTTCCTAGAACACATAAAGGGGTTTTCCCCTTTCAAGCCTTTGCCCTGTACTTTTCCCCAGCTTATCTCCTTGCACACGGCTTACGTCTTCAGACGCAGCTTTCAGACTGATTCTAAGTCAGTCCCTCTTCCCTTGAATAAACTATCACAGCACGGTGTTTGTTAACAGGCTGGAAAATTATTGTGTTTCAGCAATTGAATTTTTTATTATAACATATTTTTATATAATACACACCCCTACACGTATTTTTTTAACCATACACATCCTGCCTCCTATTTCTAGACCATAACCTCCTTGCCGGGCATGGGGTGGGGACAATGTATGTGGAGAGTATGTCTATTTTGCCTACAACTGTGTTCCCAGCCTACTGCTGTGCCTAATGCAAATAATAGGTAACCAAAAAGAAAACAAAAAAATAGTTCGATGAATAAACAAACCTGCAGGGAAATGTAAAAGGTGGAATGACATCTGATGAGTGTGAATTACCAGGTGATTATGGAAGGAAAGTAGATCAGTGGTTGAGTAACCAGTGTCTGCAAAGTCTCAGAGGCAAGAAAAGAGATGTATCTGTTAAGATGCTGATTTTATTCCTTGGAGACTGATGAGATTATATGCATGGAAAGGAAACACTTTTATTTGTACTTTGTTTCATGCTCAGTTTATTAAATATTTCTACTGAACAATTTGAAAAGCCAGATTTTCTTAAACTTTTATAAACATTGTTTATGAAACTTAATTCATGAAGTCAAACAATTTAAACTGCAATCACAGTTTAATAGGACTGATTGTTTTGACTAGATACTTTAAACAGACAAGGCATATGCAAAAATAATAATTACAGTACTTAACGGAATATCATATTTAACCTGTAATGAACTAGCAACACCATAGGTTTAATTTCTGTCTTCATTTTTATTTTCTTCTCCAATCAAAGTGCTTATCTCCATATTTCCTGAGTGTAGAGGATTGAGTTGGTAATCAGTTGATTTTTAGTGGGGGCACACTGCCTGGTTTATTCTTCTAAAGCAATTCAAACTTGAGTCCCTGAATATCTCACTGGGTCTTCATGTGAACCTCATGTTTCACCTCGGTAGCACCGTTTAAGCCGTATTCTTCACATCCGCCCAGTGATTTCAACTTGATGGGCTTTCTCCCAAAATGGTGCTTCTTTTACGTTGCTTGGCCAGCATTACATAATCCTCTATGTCATTCTTGTGCGTCACTCTGGTATAGTAGCATTATTGTGAACATACAGATGCCTTATTAGTATCTTATTATAATTTGTCACGTTGTCTAGAAGTTTCTTCCTCTGGAAGATGCAATCGGATCTGAACAGATAGCCGAATTTCGAAAGAGGAGAACGCATTCACTACTTTGGAATGCATCATTGTCATTCTTTCTACCTAGTGGATATATTTGACCATTAATGCTCATTAGTGCTTTCTGTAACTTTCTACTCTTTCTGAAATTATTTGGCTTACTCATAGTTTTCTGTATTTGCCCATTGCTACTCACACAGAGACAAATACATACATTTGTATGTAGATAAATACTTAAAATACCCAGATATTTTAATACTTTTTACTAATTAAAATCAATAAAACATCCAATTATAATCAATTTTATTTTGTATTTCAGCTTCATTTTTGTACATTTTATGTTAACTCTCTTGTTAATGTATCATTAAGAAATTATGGCTTCCACAAAGTCATATACAATTACTGTAATTATCTTTATTGTGATAACTTTTATTACTATTGATGTTCTAAATATCACATCAGTGATCTTGCCCAGTGATCTCCTTTAAACTGGTTTCTTTTTCATTTTAGCACTGTCCCTATCATCTTTAGAGGTATCCTTACTGTCTGGCAATAATGAGGTATTTTAGGCCTATTTGAGTTTTCCTTCCCCAAAGGTTTGGAATCTGCTGCTTCCCAAAGAAGTTTGCTTTCTTCTAGCAGAAAATATTGCTAGACACCTAAATCTGAGTGTGAGGCTTGCATTTCAATACCGATGCTGAAAACAAACAAACAAACAAAAAAAGTGCTACTGCTGATGTTGGAACACCCTTAGGGACAGAGCTGGATGCAGTGTTCTTTATTAAGCTTTTTGTTCACATGGATTTGTTTTCAAATTCATTTATTATATGTTCTACATAGTAAGAAACTGATAAAACTTTAAGGATTTTCTATAATCTGTCAAGAAACATTGAGGCAGTAGATAATTGTTGGGGGTCCTGCAGAGGTGGCAAGCGAATAGCCTGGAACTAGATTAGGAAAGGCCTTCTTGGTTGTGTTGTATTAGGGGTGAGCAGCAAAGCATGGAAATGAGAAAGTGGCATGATCAGGTTACCAGTATAGAAAGAGGATCAGGTACTAGAGGACTTAGAGACTAGTGGCAGGAACACCATCCAGACTGCTGTTTTTGTCCAGTACGACTGAAATACAACCTAAAGTACCATGGGAGCTAGAAATAATGTGGAGGACTAAGTGAAGAGCCCTTGCTGAGAAAGAATGTCCTGGATTCTCTGAACATTTTGATGTGGGATATGATGGAGAAGTTAAGAGTCAGGTCAATTGAGAGTAGAAGACTAGGTGAACAGAGGAGCCATTAACTGACACAATGAATTTAGGAGGAGGAGCAGGTCAGAAGAAAGGCGGGAAGGAAAAGATTGGGCTAATATGAAGGTTTTAATTTGTGAAGCAGACAAATATAGACAGTGTCTGGCACATGTTTATTCTATAATAAGTGAGCTGAATGAATCAGTTATTACTAATGATACAGAGTACATTGAGCTCATACTATGTTATTAGCCCTATGCTAAATATGCATTTCATTTACCTCTCACAGTAGTTCATATGAAAAATAAATACTGGTTTTTTGTTTGTTTGTTTATGACAAGGTCTGGCTCTATTGTCCAGGCTGGAGTGCAGCGGCTCCATCTTAGCTCACAGAAACCTCTGCCTCCCAGGCTCAAGCCATCTTCCCACCTCAGCCTCCGCAGTAACTGGGACTATAGGCATGCACCACCAAGCCCAGCTAGTTTTTGTATTTCTTACAGAGATGGGGTTTCCCCATGTTGTCCAGGCTGATCTTAAAACTCCTGAGCTAAAGTGATCCACCCACCTGGGCCTCCCAAAGTGCTGAGATTACAGGCATGAGTCACCACACCCGGCCAAAAATAGGTACTGTTTTTTATTGACATTAAACCAATGAAAAGGCATAGGCTCATAGAGATTAAGTAACTTATCTGAGGCCACATAGTTGATATTTGGCAAAGTCAGGCTCAAGCCTAGACCTTTCTGACTTTGTATCTCTAATCAGGAAGGTAATGAAGGAAGAATCAAAGTGATAGGGGTTGGGGGGTGGATCAAGAAATAATGTGTTTTAGAAGCCAACAGAAAGAACAGCCTTCAGAAGTAGTCAGTCAATTTGTGGTCCCATGGCCAACTGGAGGAAACTTAAAATAGACAATGGACTTGATAGGTCATTGGTGAGTTTGAGAGAACAGTGTTGTTAGCATGGGGTGGGGTAGTCCACTGGAAGTTCAAAACAATTGTGACATATGAGAGTAACAATAGGGGAGACTCCTCCTTCGTGAATGTTCATGGTGATGAGAGTAGGGAAAGAAAGATGAGCTAAGTAGAGAGCTTAACAGAAAGACTCTCCAGTGCCAGATAACAAGTTTATCTCATTAGTAATGGCTAAGGTTCAGTGTCTATGGGCCAAACACTGTTCTAAATGCCCCATTTGCACTTCACCTCATTCCTCACAGCAACCTCATGAGATAGATACTAGACCAATCCCTAGGACAGGTGAGGAAACTGAAGCACAAAAGGGTAATTTGTTCAAGGTAACACAGCTGGTAAGTAGCAAGTATGTTGAACAGAATTTGCTTGTTAACCAGTAGCATTGTGTAGAGAGTTTTCAATTTGTATATATAAGGACTTGAAATTACAGTTATTAGAGTATTAGAGTAAAAGTCCCTGGCTTCCAACTGTAATAAAAGTAGAGACCTGTACATCACAGCTGGTTTGTCAGCAAACGTAACCCAAGACAGAACAAAATCCATTTTACCAAATTTAGAGCCACGTTAGGTTTTTAACCTCAGAACAAGGGTTGCCTGTTTTTTGAGAGTCTGATAATCTCTGAACAAAACAGACGCAAAAGAAGTATTATTGAATTCATTCTCCTGATACCCTGTAACTATTCATAAGAACCAAGGTTAAGTAAATCCTAAAGATACCCGTGAGTGTTTATGCATTTCCTGAATTTAGTTGTTTAAAGATGCCTGAATAAAATTCTAAATGTTTGACCTCTGTCAAATGAGAATATTGAAACAGTGAATTGAGAGTAGTGTATGAGCTCATAGTTGTCTATATGACAGGGAGGGGGCATTGGGCTTTTTTCTGAGGCTTTAGTTAGCCTCTGGGGCAGACATGCTTGTGACTTGGGAATAGGCTGGGGTTCCACTGCATTACCTTCACAAGGCTAAAAGAAGACCTAATAGAATGGTCCATTCTTTGCTTGGTAACAACAGCAATCGATAATTCCAAGGTGTCCTTCAAGTAGGCTTTTGCGTTTATGGGCTTACAAAGTATTCCTGAGCACTGAGTCCATTTTTCTTTGTCATCCAGCTCCAGGCAACAAACAAGTAAGTTTCTTGGTCCTTTAAATTAGCCAACTTGAGACAAAAGATAATTCTGAAACCGCCATTGAGCATGCTATCTGTTCTGTATCCTCTATAAAGCAAGCCTTTTTAATGTAATTACATGACCTATTACTAAATTGATGAGGACAGCCTGAATTTATTTTTCCTCCTTTAACTTAGGAGTCAGTGTAGTCTATTGTAGCATTTCTGAGCGCAAATTCTGCAGAATTTCACCCTACTAAGATACTTGGCCAAAAAAACCCTATGAGTAAATATGTTTGGGAAGCTCTGCATACCATACTTCTCCTGCTCTCACCCCTGCCTCCTTTTCATTCAGTTTACATTAACACGTTAAAGATTTTCCAAAGTTCTGCAATAAAGGAACGTGGCTAGATCTCATTTCACGAAGTCATTTTGTCATAGAACTGAGCTTTTCTTGGAGCACTGTAACTCACAGAACCATTTTGGCAAATGCTGACATAGATGTTAAGAGCTTTGGAGTCAATTTGTGGCTAATCTTGGGTAAGCTATTTCACCTCCCCGTGCATGTGTTTCCTTAACTATAACGTAAGGGTAAGAGTATCTCCCTTCGAGGAATGTAACATCTTACCATAGTACCTGCCACCTAGTATGGTAGCTGTTCTGTGATTGTGATTGACCAATGTTCACACTGTATCCTGCCCAGCTTGGGTTAACAGCTCTTCCTTTTGGAAAGGCTTGATGTAGCCAAAATTTTTAAAAGAATTTTTCTGTTTAGTCATTACCACAAAAGTATGGATGAAATTTAACTTTTTGGAAGAATCTCCATCTTAAAAGAGGATAGTAGAGGTTGTCCAACATTGAAATGCAATGATGTTGTGTCCAGAATTGGTGGGTTCTTGGTCTCGCTGACTTCAAGAATGAAGCCATGGACCCTCGCGGTGAGTGTTACAGTTCCTAAAGATGGTGTGTCCAGAGTTTGTTCCTTCACATGTTCAGATGTGTCCAGAGTTTCTTCCTTCTGGTGGGTTCATGGTCTCGCTGGCTTCAGGAATGAAGCTGCAGACCTTCGCGGTGAGTGTTACAGCTCTTAAGGGCAGCGCGTCTGGAGTTGTTCATTCCTCCCGTCTGGAGTTGTTTGTCCCTCCCAGTGGGTTCGTGGTCTCACTGGCTTCAGGAGTGAAGCTGCAGACCTTCACGGTGAGTGTTACAGCTCATAAAGTCAGCACGGACCCAAAGAGTAAGTATCGGCAAGACTTATTGCAAAGAGCAAAAGAACAAAGCTTCCACAGTGTGGAAGGGGACCCGAGCAGGTTGCCACTGCTGGCTCCAGGAGTGAAGCTGCAGACCTTCGTGGTGAGTGTTACAGCTCATAGAGGCAGTGCGGACCCAAAGAGTGTGCAACAGCAAGATTTATTGCAAAGAGCGAAAGAACAAAACTTCCACAGCATGGAAGGGTACCGGAGCCGGTTGCCATTGCTGTCTGGGGCAGCCTGCTTTTAGTCCCTTATCTGACCCCACCCACATCCTGCTGATTGGCTCATTTTACAGAGAGCTGATTGGTCCGTTTTACAGATTGGTCCATTTTACAGAGAGCTGATTGGTCCATTCTGACAGGGTGCTGATTGGTGCGTTTACAAACCTTTAGCTAGACACAGTGCTGATTGGTGCATTTACAATCCTTTAGCTAGACCCAGAGTGCTAGACAGAAAAGTTCTGGAAGTCCCCATTAGGTCAGCTAGACACAGAGCACTGATTGGTGCATTTACAAACCTTGAGCTAGACACAGAGTGCTGATTGGTGCATTTACAATCCTTTAGCTGGCCATAAAAGTTCTTCAAGTCCCCACCCAATTCAGGAACCTAGCTGGCTTCCCCTAGTGGATCCTGCTCCAAGACTGTGGGTGGAGCTGCCCACCAGTCCCGTGCTGCGCCCCCGCACTCTTCAGCCTGTGGGAGGTTGTGGCAGAGCAGGGGATGGCACCCGTTGGGGAGGCTCAGGCCGCACCAGAGCCCACCAGTGGAGGGGCTTGGGCATAGTGTGCCACAGGTCCCAAGCCCTGCCCCACAGGGAGGTAACTGAGGTGGCGAGCATTCGAGCAGGGCAGGGGCAGGCCAGCAGTGCTGGGGGACCCAGCAAACCCTCCACAGCTGCTGGCCCTGAGTGCTAAGCCCCTCACTGCCTGGGGCCCGTGGCACTTGCTAGCCACTCCAAGTGCGGGGCCGCCAAGCCTGTGCCCACCCAGAACTCAGGCTAGACCGTGAACACTGTGTGCAGCCCTGGTTCCCGCTGGCACCTCTCTCTCCACACCTCCCTGCAAGCAGAGGAAGCCAGCTCCGGCCTTGGCCTGCCCAGAGTGGGGCTCCCACAGTGCAGCAGTGGGCTGAAAGACTCCTCAAGCGTGGCCAGAGTGGACACTGAGGCCGCGGAGGCACCGAAAGTGAGCGAAGGCTGCTAGCATGTTGTCACCTCTCAATGTGATTTAGTATTGATTAGTCAGTGTAATATAGAAAGAGCTTGGTATTGCCTAAATTCACAGATAATTAATGGACTTTGTGGATTAAGAACCAACTTCTATCACCGGGTAGGCCTTTGCATTTAATCACTCTGTTCATAGAAGTAGAAGCTAGTATCGTCATTATTATTTAAATTACTATTCATCTATAAAATATTTAGTGACAGTCACAGTACTAAACAGAGCCTCCTTTGAAGCATCATGATTATCATGCAGCTGAATTACCAAGGATGGGGCAGAAGTAGAGCCACTCATCACAGGAAGCAGAACAGTGTCTAAGTGGCACTGAGTGACTTTGGGACTGAAAGGAGACCAGGCTCTCAGGGAGCCAGATCTCTATGTAACTTTTCTTTTGCTAATATGTGTTCTAGCGGTAGAAACACTGAGCAATAAAATTGTCACAGAGTGAAAGCAGAAGAAAGAAAAAAACACCATCTCAGGTGAATCCTACCTTTTTGTATCCTGTGAAATTAATTTGCATGTCACTTATACTGAAGAAAACTTAATTGTACCTTAGGTACTACCCATGAAAATAGCTTTGCTAAGAAAAATAACTCAGTAGATGTGAATAGAATAGGGCCTACTTCATCTACGCAGAGAATAAATTATTATTGAATACTTTTGGCAGATTATATGAGAGTCACCAATGTTCCTGGCCTATAAACAGATTAAATATAATAGGTCTCCCTGCCAATTTTTGTGTTTGTTAGAACTCTTACCTATTTCATACATACATATTTTCCCAAAATTCAAATTAGTTTTCCTCTAAGTTAGTTTAAATAAGTGGGGTTTATTGGATAGTTATTCTTAAGTGGTTAAATTGATTATAGAATAGAAGTAGTTCAAGCAAAACTATTAAGAAATCTCTGTTTTAAAAGAGTGTTCTTAAATGAGCATGTTGACTCAGCACTGAGTATAGATGGGCATATATTTATTATTTATATTTTAGATTATTTTTCTGCTGCCTTATTTTCCAAACAGGATGAATATTTTACATTTCAAATATCTCTCTGTGTATTTCATAGAAGTAGCTGCTGAAAATTCTGTTGAAATTGCCTTTTACTAGCAATAGAATTAAGGATTTTAATTACCAAGATACACCCTGATGTGTAGCGTGATCAAATGAAATTATGTTGATAATTGAACTGTTGGTGTATTTTATGTGCTTCTTAAAAAGTTTCCTCCTTTCTCTTCACCTATCACTTCTCAGTATACTTTACTCTTTTCTCTCATTTTTCTATACATTTAAATTTCTTTTCATTGTATTCTCAGTGACTGAACACAATGCTATAGCTTTATCTCCAGTTGCTCTCTCAATGAAGTCTTCTAAATCACTTAACGTAAAAGATGTCAGCGTATATATTTTTTTAAAAGCACATGTTAAGTGGAACTGATATGAAGGCAAGATCAATGAAGCAAGACTGGTTTCAGCTTTACTCTCCAGAGACTAATTCCAAAAGTAGTTGACTTTATTTGCCATGGTTGACAGCTTCTCAGACTGCTTGAATAAATTTGAGCATTAATATGCTTCCTGTCTATTTAGAAAGAATTACTATGCCGTCTGCCTCAGGAGGCTGCTTTATTTCCAGATTTAATTCAGCACAATATGATGAGTCCCAACTTTTGAGTTAAGCGTCCTATTTACAAAACATGCGTGATTTAATAAGTATGTGTTCAACTCCCTCTCCGAGCAACATGCTGTGCTACACATAGCAGGATATACAAAGGTATGTAAGGAGTATCTTCTGCAAGCTTCAAAACGCTTAGCCCCAAGATAGTAGAGAAGAGAGAGTGACATGCAATGGAATTGGGTGTGATGTGCCATTTTTTTCAAAGTTACGTAGAAGATGTAGTCTTAACGGGGGTGGAGGGACAAACTTCCGTTGAGTACCTGCAGACACTGCATGTACATCTTCATCTCCACAGTAGGCACGTGAGGTAAATGGTACAACCCACATTTTACAGATCAGACAAATTAAATCACTCCCTTAAAGTCATTCTGCCAATTGTGTCAACATAATAGTGCCTGGCACATAGTATGTACTTCATGAATGGTTTTGAATGTTGAATAAATCTTTCAGGGAAGCAATTTTCAACATACACCAAGAGCCTATATGTGCTTTGAACCAGCAATTTTATTTCTAGTAATTGTCATAGATGTGGTAAAGATTGTGTGTATATGTGAGGCAGGAAGTTGGTAAAGAGGCAGAGTGTAGAGAGCTCTATAGGAGGTGACCTTTAGTTGTGAGGAAGGTGTCTAGACTAGACTCCCAGATTTCTGGCTGGATTAAGGACCTGGGCAGATATTGGGATTGTTCGCTAAGCAGGGGACCCAAAGGAAAAGTAGGTGTGAAGGGAAAAGATAATGAGATGAGGTTTTGACTTACTGAACTCAAGATAACTTTGGGTCATTCTGTTGGAGTTTTCCATAAGAAAACCTATGGGCCTGGAACTCAGCAGCATGACCTAGTGAAAGATAAGGATTTGGTTATGGAAGTCAAGAGCTGGATGAGATTGCTCCAGAGAGAGTCTGTAGAGTGCAAAAGAGAAGAGAGTGAAGGGAAGAACCCTGGGATTACAGTTTGAGCAAGAGGATCCCAGATAGAAGAAAATAAGTCAGCAGAAGATCTAGGTCAATAGAAGAGAAATATTAAAGATTTAGGGAATTGTCAACAGAGCAAAATGATGTACTCAGAATTTGTAATCCAGCTGGGAAGTCACTGCATCTACAGGTGAAAAAGTCAAGTAGGAGAAGAGTTGCCCGTGATTGTACTTAATTAAGTAACCAAGAAGGATATAGATATTATTTAGGGATTTGAGTGGAGGGAGAGATTGGAATTGACCTGAAGCTTAATAAAGGTGATGGGACTTCACTGGGCCTCAAATGTGGGTAGAATTGAAACTGGAAGAGGTTATTTCAACTGAGGAAATGAAATTTGTTCAAATTCATCCTGATGCCTGAAAATAACTGAAGGTGGATTTCCTATTGGCAGTAGTCAGCAATGTCATCTTTCAACAGTGAAGACAGCATCTAGTTCTCTATGAGTTATAATGACTCCTGCTAAACAGTATCATATAAAACTGAGCGTGATGTTACCTGACATCACGTGCAAGATTAATTTCAAATAACAAAGCAGCAAGGCTTATGTGTAGTGGGTTCAATCCAGAAACACAATGTGAAGATCATGCAGGTCAATTCCAGTGGGAAAAGGCAAGTCTTGGTTATACAGCCTCTTAATTTTATAGTAGCTAATTCTAAAATCCTTTTGATTTAAGGCAGCTATTCCTAGTGGTGAAGTTGCAGCTTCCCTGCCCTATCTTTTCCCAGTCCCCTGGTGGCTAAGCTGTGAATAAATGGAAGGAAGCAGAAAAAGGAGATTTTCTTGTGCCCTCTCTCAACTCCTCTGCGCCCTTCTCCATCTTCCTGTTCCACCCCATTGGCCTCTTCCTTTTTTGAGAAAACTTGACTTTCGATGTGGCATGGGTAATAACTCTTAATTTACCAAGAGGAGTACCTTGAGGACAGAAACGGTCAGGCGTTACCTTGGGAAATAACCTGTCAAAACCTATCTGTATACCAGTCTGCCCACAATTCTGTCTTAGTGATTGCTTCTCTGGACCAACATTGTATCTGCAAAGAACAAGGTATCTGCAAAGAATAAGGAAAAGTCACTGGAAAACCAGGCTCAAGTTCTATCCATGTCACTTCCCTAGTGATACGGTCTCATGCAAGCCTCTTAACCTCTGCTAGTCTCAATCCTGTCAGTAGAATTGTGACAATCAAGTGAGATAATATTTGTGAAGGTGCTATATGATTGCAAAGTGCTATTTAAGTGTTGAGCATATGGATAGGTTATTATCACAGTTATGAGTATGATATGAAAGCAACAAAGGGGACCAAGATTTCTCCTCCTAAATCTGTTCTGAAGACCCAGACCTTTCATTCCAACCTTGCATTCAACCAGATTTACCTAGAACATGCACTTCCTCTGCTCCCTGTTTATCTGTACTGATTTATCTTGGTTCATGTAGTGCTTGATGCAACTGAGTAACACTGAGTTAACCCCATTCTCCTCCCCTTAGTGCATAATTGAATCCCTTGAAATCCATTATTAAAGAAGAAAAGTGGAAAAACATTTACTAAGTGCTTCCTCCAGTCCAGGCACTTTCTTTGCCTGAGATCCTTTTCCACAAACCACAGACTGTGCCCAAAGAGGAGAAATTAAGAAACCTTTGCCACTGAGACCAGTGGATATTGCATTTCTATTAAAAGCTGTCTGTGGCTGGATGTATCCATCCCAGGTACAATGTTAAATGATGTAATGAACGTATTCAAAGACATAAAGCCATTATATAAAATGCCATTAAATATCTCACACTCAATGTTAACAAAATACAGCTATAAATTTCCTTTGGTTGTCATTTTGCAAGTTGCTATTTCTCAGTGATTAATGCATCGGCAAGTTCTTCACTATTGAATTTTGCTGCCCAGTCCTGGCAAATGGGGTGTCAGGAATGCGTGACCCTTTGAGATGCAATGGCTTTCAACTTTCTTGGTATCACCACTCCTGAGTTTGGAAGTACCAAGTTTCTTCTAGGGCTGGTTTCTATCACTGTTTTGTACCTGCTGGTTAAGTATGGTCCTGAGGCTCCGTGTTTCACATACTAGAGATCAGAGGCAAGGAGTCCCAACCATCCGAGCCATGGTGCAGAATTCAAGGTTGGGAGCAGACACATCTACTCTGAGCTTTGAGACTGGATCGTAGCTCGTACATGAAGCTATACATTTTGGGGTGTTCTTTACTTGCTGGATGAAGGGGTAAAATGAAGAAGAAGAGTTGGAAGGAATATAGAACATTCTGTCTAGAAAAGTTCTGTGGTCCCAGTTTTCCTATGGTTATTCACCGAAACCACAGGTCAAAAGGAAATAACATAATATCCAGATATGTCTCACTGAACTTGCCTAATTCTGTGAACTTGTCAATATTTTCATTTATCTTTGCAAGCCAAGTTGTAAATCCAGACAGGCCCCATCCCTTTGAGCCTCATCAGATACTGGCAGAATGGAAATAACTGGCGTGTTAGTGATGGGATTATAAAGAAGCATTTAGGATTTTCCTAGGTCCTGGAGTCAATGGCTGTTCTTGCTACAAGTGTATCAGTCAAACCCAATCAAAAGAAATGTCGTCGGCCTGTTTCCTAGACAGTAGACAAGTGGCCTTTCTGCAGTGTGACCTGCCTTCCTCTTACAGGGTACTCACCCTGCAGGAGTCTGGTCACTGTGGGTCAGCCGAGCCAGCTTCTAATGCTCCTGCTCTCCTCCTTTCAGGAAACAGCATCCTCCATTCAGCTGCCGACAGCGTGACCAGCGCAGTGCAGAAGGCAAGCCAGGCCTTGAATGAGCGCGGAGAGAGATTAGGCCGAGCAGAGGAGAAGACAGAAGACCTGAAGAACAGTGCCCAGCAGTTTGCAGAAACTGCGCACAAGGTGGGCCAAGAGAGGGGCGGGCTTCTCAGCTCTGGGGTGTTGGGGAGCTACAGTGCCAAGAAACTTTATTTCAGTATTTTCCTGTCATGAGATACAAAATTAAGCTTTTTATTTCCCCTTTATGTAATTCCCATCTGCTACATACTAAACACCTGAGTCATGGAAAATTTCTTCTTGTACCTGGTTTCTCTGGCTCTTTTCTGATGTCCTCATCCGTTTCTCTGACCTTCTGACCTTGGATCTTTAGGAACTATGGACCATCTTTAGTTCCTGCTCAGAAGTTTAGGGCTCAAGTATCGAGGCACAGAATAGCGGGTGGGAGAGAAGAGATCAGGTCTTCGAATATCCGTGCCCCACTTAGCCAACACATGGAGGACGTGAGGCTGCTCGTGCTTGCTTTTCCATCCTGTCCCTTTCTCATCCTGAGTCTGCCATTGTGTCCTTATCTCTTCACCAGACACAAAGCAAGCCCTAGTCCCAGGGAACTGTGCCCCTCGGGGCTAGTTTTCCCTCTGAGGGGGTGGGTTGTTATTTCAGGGCCTCAGTTCTGGGGCTCTGAGCTTGACCGGACCAGCGCTGAGCTGCCAGCAATACTCTCTGCTGCCCCTGAATCCAGAGAAGGGCATTTCCTGCTTGAGTGAGTGCGCACTCTGCACATTCTCATACTGGCCGAGAACTGCACCTTTTAGAAGGGAAAGGGGCAGTTTTTATTGGCAGCCAGCTATCTAAGGCAGTCATAAACCAAAGGAAAGAGAGGCCCTGTTGGTCAGGTGATAAAGAGGATTTATTACTGTTCTTGTGTTTCAGATCAAAGGGCAGTTTTTTTCTGGTTAGTGGTTTGAATTTAGGCTTCCAGAAACAACATCTGCTGATGACTTGTGTTGGCATGTCAGACTTACCATCTGGCCCTTAAAATACACTTTTCAGGTGACCTTTTGGGGAAAAAAAAATAACTGGCTTTAACAGAAACCCCACTTCTGCTGAGGAAACAAGGATGGATAGATAGCCTAAAAAGCAATGAGAAAAATATCCCCAGCTGAGTTGCGGTGACTTCTTCTGGAGGCTCACGCTCAGGTCCAGCTGGGGAACCAGCTCTGAGTGGATGACTCCTGCCTTCTCTTCCTGCATCCCCTTTGTGCAACCCTGTCTTGTCATCTTATTCATTCTCTTTCATGACAGGGTCTTAATGCACTGTTGCCTGTGGGGCCCATTTCGAGTTCCTTCAAGGAGAATTAGCCAGATCTGCCTGAAAATGCAGACAGCCCTGCTGGAGGCCAGAGCCTCAGATTGCCGCTGTTGGTGCAGATGCAGAGAGAGTGAACTTGGATTTAAGGTCTCCCTAGTTCCTTCCTCCCTTCTCCAGTCTCTGTGACACAGAGATAATGATGACATGGAAATGCTGGCATTACAGCGTCAGCTTGTTTAACAACAGCAGCAGCTTCCGTGATTTCAATGGGAGGACGGATAGTGGAAATCTGGGGAAACATTTAAGTTATTGAGTTGTGTAGAGAAGGCTAAAGGGAATAACTTTATGACAGTCTTCAGTTCTAGGAAGGGTGATAGTACAGGCATTTATCTTTCATGTCTTCCCACACAGAATAGAGCAATCAATAGTGTGCTGATAAAATTCTGCTAAAACAAGAATTTAGGTTAATGATTAAACCATGAACCAGGTTACCAAGGAAGATTGTGAAATTGCTCTTCCTAAGGTGGAGTAGACAATACCTGGATGTCATCCATGTAGGCGTCCCTCCCAGAGGGGGCTGTACAAACACTGGATTGGATCACCTAACCAGATGGCCTGAATTCTTGACCCTGGTAGCCCTGTTTCCCTGATACTGTGGCCAAGTTTGCTAGGTAGTTGGGAAAGCAATATGGAATAGTAGTTAACATCTTGTGTTTGAGTATAGCTCTGTCATTTACTATCTTGGTGACCTTGGGCAAATGTTTCATTTCTCTAAGCCTCAGTTTTCTCATCAGTAAAACAGAGCACTATTCTTTATGAGAATGGTACCTACCTCCTGGAGTGTTCAGAGAATTGAATGAGTTCAAAGCTATTAGCACAGTATGTAGCACATATAAATCTAAATTACTATTATTTATAATCATTTTCATATATATGAAATATATATATGAATATATATATATGAATATATATATATGAATATATATATATATATTTTTTTTTTTAAGTGACCCTGTCCTATTCAGTCACATAATGAGCATGGTTGAGGGATTGGAGAATTGATACTGGTGATTGAGTATCCTCAACACAGGGACAGGGAAGGAATGGAGGAGAAGATTTTGTGCCTCCCAAACCCAAAGGGAAAAGGGTGTGGGAGGGCCTCCTGCTAAATGTTGATACTATCTAAACACAGATCAGCCCTTGAAACAGGACCTATCAGGATAGAAACTAATGCAGCCACCAAAGGCAAAGGGGTCTCTGGCTTGACCAGTGGGAAAATGTATGCCTAGCAGTTACCTGCTTTCACTCAGGAGGGGTGAGGCATGGACAGCTTGTGTTTATTTTGGTTTCCCCTCCCTTAGGTAATCTCGGGGGGAAGAGGAGGGGTTACTAGTGTCTGTTAATGTGTATGAGAGTTTGAGAGTGTCATGGCCAGACTTGCAGTTGTCTGAAACTGGGATGTGTGCCTATGAATCACTGGCACTGGCAGTATTCCTAACGAGCAGACTGACCTCTCTAGATAAGGTGTGGCTATTTTCCCAGGGCCTAGGACTCTTGATTTGGACCTGCTAGCATAGGCTGACCATGAAGATGTCATTTTACTGGACAAGCCACAGCCAGGCCTGCTGGTGAGGGGAGAGTTCAGAGATGGAACCCAGGCATTCTACCCCCAGACAAGCATGGCTCTGTTGACTCAGAAGGAGTAAGTTGTGCTTACAAGTGGGGGCCAGAACACATGGCAGAGTCCTGAGCAGAAAATGGCAATGCCAGGTGGCAGCTCCTGGAGCTCCCAGTTGAATAAGGGCACCCAACCCCAGCTGGAGAGTTTGGCACACGTTTGTAGAGTCCAGCAGAAAAGGGTCTTTGGCCTTCTAACTTGTTCCAGGACTCCTGCAATGACCCAGGTGCAAGAGTGAATGAATCACTTTTGTACAACCCTGACTTCAAAATATGCAGGTGTTCGTCGTCTACAGTGCAGATAGAAAATGATCCTTTCCCCTCCGCCTCCCCAGACTGACTCCCCTACCTCCGCTCTGGTGAGCCTGGTTTGAGGAAGTGTGGTTCTTTCTTGAGCTCCCGACTTCATGCAAAGTTAACCTTAGGAAAGCGACCACAATCACAGAATCAGATCTCACTTTCCCTTGCCGAAAAGCACAATGTTGCAGCAGGTGCAGTGCTTTGATGGCCCCACCATAGGCAGTGAGTCAGTAGACAAGAGCATTACCCACATTCAGACATCCTCAGATGACATTTCTTGCAGAGAAAAACATTGACCCACCCTGTTTTGCACTAGCCTACGTGTGTGGAGGAAGAAAGGGCGTGTGGCATATCTCTCACTGGGAGGGAATGGCTGCCTCTATCCTTACTACCTAAGGAGCTCAGGTCTGGGTCTTAGGAGCACAGGTCTTAAAATATATAGTATTATACTATTATATTATTATAATATAATGCTATTATATCATAATAGTATTATAAAAATAAAATACATCATTTTATTATTTATTTTTGTTGATAAATAATAAAATCGTGACTGATACCAGGGAGATATAGTATCAGTATATAGTATCACTATATAGTATCAGTGTATCTCCCTGGTATCAGTCACGATTTTATTATTTATCATTTTTTAGGTTGAGTAGGTTACATGCATAGCGTTGAAAGAGAACTCTTTCCATGAGATATTAAGAACACAAAGTATATCAAAAGGAAATTTTAAATTTTAACAACTCTGACACCTAAATTTATCCGTTGGCATTTAGAGTTGGAGACTTTTTTATAGACATAAGAGGAGGCTGAGGTGTGGAGCAGCTGTGACTTTAGAGCTCAAGGTCATACAGCAGATTTGTAGCAGCAGGTATCCTGACCTCATTTCATGCAGTGTTCTTTCTGCTCTACCTCCCTGCCTTCCATATTCTAACACTCCTAATTCCTAGGGAATTTTTAAACAAAAACTAAAATGATACTACTTTCTTAGTACATTCAGGCTGCTATAACAAAATACCATCAACTGGGTGATTTATATACAACAGAAATTTATTTCTTACAATTCTGGAGGCCGGGAAGTCAAAGATCAAGGTGCTGGCAAATCCTGTGTCTGGTGAGGGCCCGTTGTTTGATTCATACATGGCACCATGTCCTCACAGGGTGGAAGCGGTGAGGGGTCTCGCTTCAGCCACTTTATAAGGACACTAATCTCATTCATGAGTGCTCTGCCCTCGTGACCTAACTGCCTCTCAAAGGTTCCACCTTCTAATAGTATCACCTTGGGGGTTAGGTTTCAACATAAGAATTTTGAGGAAACACAAACATTTGGACCATGGCAATACTCAAATAGCAAAATGTCCAGTAACTGTATTTCTGCAAATCTCAGCTGGTCGTGGGCCAGGGGCTCCCCTTAGCTCCATTCCAGATGTACTGTCCTGGTTACCAGGGTCTGGTTTGAACAGCAGCATAATCACAGTGCTGAAGATTAATGGTTGTGGGTAAATTGTCACAAGCCCATTCGTTGAAAGTTAACAGCTCATTGAATACCAGGACAGGAGCACTGATCAAATATTTATGGTCAGTATTTATTATGCACAACACTTAACCGCTCTGTGTTGATGTGATGGTCCATGTTGCTGAATAATGTATAAAAACTAGAAGCAGAGCAAGAAATAGAGGCCATACAGTGATGAGGTTCAGAGTGTGGCCAGGAAGTGGGACAGATCTGAGCTAGAGCCCTGGCTCTGCCATTTGCAACAACCTGGACTATATGTTTCCTGGACTATAAACTCTTCAAGGTCAGGAGTACTTAGCCACCTCTACCCTTCTTGGCAAGAACCCACATCACTCAGCACGACAGCCTGGGCACATTCAGAACTTCCCAAGCCGTGTGTCTGACAGTTGACTGACTATCAGTGTCAGCATTGCAGAACATCTGTGGAGGTCTTCACCAGCATCACCAGACAGAGGTACCAGGAGCTCTTTCAGCTGAAGTTTCCCAAGCAGAGATTAACTTATCAACGTGAGGACTGGTCCAAAGGTCTCCTCTATCACATGCAAACCTGGCTGGGGACACTGCTTGTGAGTGTTGACCCTGCCTTTCCTGGTGACTTAGCTGAGATGGCAGTCCCAGGGTTATAACTTACTTGTTGAAGATGTCAAGAAGAGAAAGAGAAGACTCAGGTTGCCCTGGATTTTGCTGGAGAAATGGATTAGTGATATCTTCCAAAATGATGCAGAGCACCACTGGGTGAAATCAGTAGGATCGGCCTTACTAATTCTTAAAAGGCAGAGAGCCTGGTCAGGATGCAGATGACAGGGCTTTCTGCAAAGTTATTGCCTGCAGAGTATCACCTGTTCTTTGCTCAAAGGATTTCTGAGCCACAGAACCCTAACCCCAGTTGTTCCCAGCCCCGGCCACAGGAATTAGTCCCTGATATCAAACTCTGGATACATGAGGAGTTACAGTTCAGCCTCTGTTCTGCCTTCTGGTTCACATCACTGTATGGACTCCTTGGGAAAGACCTGGCTAAGAAAAGTGAAGACAAATTTAATTTTATGTTCTGTACCTGCATATCATTTCCTTAAATACATTATCGTGGGCTGGCTGGGCTTGGGAAAATATTGACTGATACTGTGGTATTTTATATTCCCATTTAAAAGACCTAGTATTTCAATAGACTGTGTTTTACAAACACCAATGGGAAAGGCATAAATCAAAGTCAGGATCTGGTGTGTTTTGGCCCTCATGAATAACACAATTAAATTGTGAAGGGCTGTGGACTTGGTTGAATGTCCAGGCTGCATATTAAATAGATGGTTGTAGATTGTCTCACTAAAAGCTGTTGATTTTTAATACTTCATGAGATGCCAGTAAATACAATTCAGGGGTGTCACTTCTCCTGGATAGCTGGGAACCCCAGCTGTTCCTAGGGTAATTCACTCATTCTGCCTGTCCATTGGTTTTTTCATTTGTTCCTTCACTGTGATGAAAGAACACCACACAGCACTCCCTCCCGCCTGGATGCATACACCAGCAAAGCTGTCATAAGGAAGAGTAACAGATGAAATGTCCCAGGAACTATTTGAGAAAATGTTGCACATTTAAAGGTGCTACTGTAATTAGTAATGGTGATCTGCCACAGAGAGTAGAATTTTGTGTTGCTTCACATTGTGGAGGTGGAGAGGGAGCAGCACAGTGAAATCTCCCTGCTAATACCTGCTAAGAAAGTCTTACTTTTCTCATTCCTCTCTCTCCTTAGCTCGCCATGAAGCACAAATGTTGAGAAACTGCCTATCCTGGTGACCCTTCTTAAGAGAAACTGAAGAGTTTGTTCAGCAGTTTTTACAAGAATTCGGGACCTCCGCTTGCTTCTTTTTTTCCAATATTTGGACACTTAGCGTGGTTGTTGTTTTTTCTTTTCAGATGTTGATGTGAAAGAAAGGGTGTTGCATTTTTACATTTCCCTAATGATCTTGCTAATAAATACTACAATAGCATCAGCTTCATTTTGGATTTTTCCCTCCCCCCACTGTGTGTATGTGTGTATATGTGTTTTGAGTATGTTTTCTTTATTAAAAAATATTTTTTGTAGTTTGACTATGAAATTGGGACCAAATGATGAGCTGCGCTGGGTCTAAACTGGCAACGTGTGTTTTTTTCTCTGACATTAAGCAGGAAGACATTTTAATGTGGTGACATCAGATGTTATTTTTCCTAGATGAAAATGAAAGTCAAGCAGTGATTAGTTTCACTCACTGTCCTAGCTACACTTAATTTGAAGATTAAAATTCTACATTGTGGAAAACAATTGGATTTATTGGGGAAAACAGCAGTCTTAGATTTTGCTCCTTGCATAGTTATCTTTTGCATGAACCGTCACCTGCATTCAAAAATAAAAAATCAGAATCACAGATAGAAACATCTTTCCTGAGTTACAGCTTAAATACTCTTGCCACTTGTATCCAGGGTGTTTATTTGGAATTATCGTATGAAGGATAAAAATTTGAGAGTAAAGGCCTAAAGAAAAGCCTACCGAAAACCCCCTGTGTATTCACAGGTGTTTCTCCTGTCATTGTCATCGTGATGGTCGCTGGTATGGAAAAGCGCTTATATTTTTATCAAAAAATTGATTTGTCCAGATAAAAGTCTGTGTCAATGATAATGTGAACAAGTAGTACATTTAAAATATTTGTCTTGTCTTTTTACAGTCACGCCTATTTTAGAGACACCTTCATAATGTCCTTGGGAAAGGGCCTTTAGTTTCTTGGTATCTGGATTTTGGAGGTTTTGATGTTGTTTTTGCTGTCTATTTATTTAATGTAATTTAACATGTGAGTTTCTTGACAAATTGCATTTCATGGCAGTTGCACCTTCCCTGGTCTGATATAAAACACCACAATCACGAACCTTTACATTGCAGTCAGTTTCAATACAGTTAGTCACACACCTCGTGATTTTCAATTACTCAAGATAATAAGGGGCTTAGAGTCTAGAAGTTTTGTTTCCTAGAGGGTTAAAATGCTAAACATAAAAAAGTTGTGCTTTTTTATGAAACAAGGAGACAAGCTGCACATCTCAGACATATTGTAAGCCTACCACCACAGCGCATTGATTTTTAAGCTGCCTGAATCTTCAGGACCCCTATCTATTCCATCCTATCCATTTTGCCAATTGAGTCGATGTGTATTGCAGCCTCTTACATAGGAGCATAAGATGACTTTTGGATTGTTAATACTGATTTAAATAGCTTAAGTTCTCCTAACTAATCATTCCCAGGGAGAGAGAAAGCTTGTCTGTTGGGGGAAAAAATATTAGATGGTGCACATTAAAAGGGAAATGAGATTTGTTGGAGACAAATTTCAGAAGCCTTTTAGATGATCCAACTCAAGAAAACCCTCTATAAAATTTAATAAACTATATAAGTTAACTATAATATTTTATACTTTCTTTTTGGTGTCTTAAAAGTTTAAAGAAGCGAGGAACATGCCATTTGGTGAGTACTGTTGGAAGCTATTTTTATTTCTAGGAAAAGCCCCAAATATCACTCCAAATAGACTTTGCAGACCTCAGTTCAGAATACACACAGAGAGGTGGGCGGGGGGAGAGAGAGAGAGAGAGAGGTATTTATCTTTCCAAATGGGATTCTGGTTTCAGAGAGAGAGAGTTGGTGTAAATAATTGAAAGGATAAATCTAAAACCCCCTGACAATCCGCCAAATTCAAGAACAGAATTAGTTGCCAACTCTCTAACAACAGTGTTTGGGAAGCTGCTTCTAAAGTAGCTGAGGATGAGGTCATAAGCATACTGTGAAACCCAAGATTCTTCTTCCCTGGTAGAATTATAATAGTCACTGTTGATACATGTAACTATTCCATGAGTTGCCCTCTTTCCTCACTCTCTGCTTATCCTTTTAGACCTAAGTCTCATTGGAAATAGACTGAATTAGAAGAAAGCCCACCTGAATCTTTATTAGCCCCCTCTAATGATTAGTTTCCAGGCTGTGTTCATACCTTTGACCTCTCAGTGTCAAGGTCCTACCTAGGCCTCCCCACAACAGAGAGGGTTGTAACAGCAATCCCTGCTCCTCCTTTACCTCCCAGCCTCTTGCAGAGGAGCCCATTGATAACACATGTGAAGTTCTTTGCTATCCTTTTGTAGAAGGTGCTGCAGTACAAAGTATTAGTACAGTCGAACTTAGACAAAATAACTCTCATCATTTGGGACCAGCTTGTCTGGCTGAGCTTGTCAGAAGACATTTCATTTGTTTGTTTCATTTCTGCACTTCTCTATGAATTTTGGGATACTATATTTCTGTGAAGGACTTACTGTATGGACAACTCATAAGGGAAAAAAACTTTCCAGTATTACCACTTCTTCCTGGAATATAGCTATAGTATTTCTCACTAGTATTATTAGATACCTGTGTACAGAAAGTATGCAGTTATTCAGGTTAATGTTTCATATTAAAGAATGTATTTGTAAAATGTAACATGATCAGTAGTTACCTTTTTTCAAGCTCTGAAGAAGTTCAGATTACGTGTTAGACTTAAATTACAGTGAAATCTGTTTTAATACTACTTTTGTGGCTAGCAAAGGTTGTGTATCTATTTAAAATTATTTACAGGATGCCCTAAATAAAGGGCATTAAAGATAGGTTTAGCTCTTAATTTTAGAAATTGTGACACTACTGATGTCTGTCGTATAGTTATTAATTCTTCAGAAGTTCTCTGAGATGTCAAATATAATTTTTGTTTAATTCAGAGATAAGTAACACCTGCTCTATTGATTCACTGTTACAGCAAACCCTAATTTTGTCATTAAATATTTTAACTCTGTGATGAAATTTGTTTCTTGCAGTTATTTATGAAATCGATAAAACACTACCAGATAAGTACATGTCACCACATTTTTTATACTAATAGGAAAATCTTATGTGCCTAAGGGGAAACCTCAGAACTAGTATTAGCATGATGATAAAATGTCATTACATATGTTCTAATGGAAGAGCTTGGAATGTAATAAAGACTAAAGAGCTAACCTTAATTTAGACAATGGAAATCTATTCAGCAAGTTTTTTTTTTCCTTCTCCTGGGTGAAGCAATTAAGCTGATTAATAATTACCTTTCTCCTGATATTAGTGATGTGCGCCATTCGAGTTCATATTATAGCGTGTGGCCTCATTCAGCGAACTAGTTTCATGCCCTGTTAAATTGGAAAGAAGACTTGCTTGTATTGTGTCAATTTATTTTTATGGAAAAGCAAATGCAACATATTGCATCGCCCCGTTTGTTTTCAAGGGAAGTGATTTGGGCGACCACTGCAGCAGAACAGCTGTCTCTGGGTTGGCGTGGACGCTCGACAAAGAAAGGGGGACTTGGAGATATTTCCTGGGAGGAGTGCAGGTGGAAAGGAAAGACTGCAATCTTCACTTTTCAGAGAAGAATGAGTAGAGGTATGGTTTGGGTAGATGAGGACCCAGCCTTAAGTGAATTATGCATTTAAAGGCACTTGCTCTTGTGAACTAAATTATAAGCCGATTGCCCTGCAAAGATTATCCTTTTTTAATATAATTTTTATTAGCGATTGTACCACAACCAACTCTCAAATTTTATGGGAGGGTTAATATAAGAAATCGGTGGTGCCTTTTCCCCTGCATCAATGAGAACATGCTTAGGAAAAACGATTGACTTATCATCATCATCATCATCTGCCTCAACAAGCAGATTGGGGCAGATGTGGGGAAATAAGGGGAGGTGCGGTGGAAAACACTAGAAATAAATTTCAAGATGCAAATGTCTGAGTATTGTTTTCTGTTGCTACCCATTCTGTTTGCCTTTCATAGACTAACTTGTGTGGTAGCCGGAAGTATGTATGCATGTTCACCTAAGCACTCTCAGCAGGCGTGGAGAAGAGAGCTGTGCGCTGCTCCTGCATAGCCCCCTGAGACACTCTGTGCCAGCTTCCTGCCCATCTTGTCACGGGTGGGCAGGGGACAGTACTTCCTAGTGCCAGTGAAATTGTGGCAGTGCTACAGGTGGACCATTATCAGAGCATGAAGACAAGCAAAGATGTAAGAGACACGGAAAAAGGACACATCCCACCCACAAGGCAAGTCTCACGTTCTCTAAAGGTGAATGCACTAACAGTCCTCTTTAACAAGATGGTGCAAAGGATGGGTTTTCTTGTGGTTTGCTTTCTTAAAATCTAGAAAATACATCTAAAATGGTTTTGTATAACCAAACCAACCTGATGCTAAATTTGCCTTCATTTATACCTTTGCCCCAACCTTTTGAACAGTCTTCTTTCTCCTGTTCATACCCTCCTTTCTTCCTGGCCCTTCTGAAATCCTGCTTTAGCTCTCCCTAAGGCGTTACCCATAAATAAAGTATTGGTTTACAGTGGCTTCTTAGAGCAGTTCCTCCACCCTGGCTGCCTGCCACAACCAATTGGGGAGCTTTTAGAAATAAACACATTTTACTCCCAAATTTGCCATTTTGATGTCCTTGGTCATGTTGTGTTTTCTAAAGGAAAAAACAAAAAACAAACAAAAAAAAATTCCAGCAGGGCTGGGATGATCAGGCACCTGGCTTCCCCAGATGTTTACTAGATTTTAAACCAGCAAATTAAAGCTGTTGAGGGCCAGGCTCATGCCTGTAATCCCAGCACTTTGAGAGGCTAAGGTGGACAGAACACTTGAGCCCAAGAGTTCGAGATCAGCCTGGGCAACATAGTGAAACCCCATCTCTACAAAAAGTACAAAAAATAGCCAAGCGTGGTTGTGCACACCTATAGTCCCAGCTACTGAGGAGGCTGAGGTGGGAGGATCACTTGAGCCTGGGATGTTGAGGCTGCAGTGAGCCATGATTGTGCCACTACACTCCAGCCTGGGTGACAGAGCAAGACCTTGTCAAAAAAAAAAAAAAAAAAACTATGGAGAAAATTAAATATAATGTGCATTTAAGCTGTATTACTACTAGAGTGTAACCTGCCTTAACCCCCATTTTATTTTCTCCCTTGAGCCTCATCTGGAACCTCAGGATTTCCAGAGTTGTTATTTTCACTTCCCACCTCTCTCCCTCCCCTAAAGTTTTCTGACACATTTCTTCTTTCTGCTCACGAGTCATGAACCTGGGCATAACAGTGTCTGCCCCCGTGGTCCATCTCACTGGCCACTGATGGACGTAGTTCGATGAGGCAAAGCTGCCTTGCCTCCTTCAGCCCACAGGGACTAATGGACAGACCTACATGATGCTGAGTTGTTTGCCGATGTATATTATTATTGCTCTCACATTTTGTCTGTTAGACATTTTAAATGCTACTGATTTTCTCAGATGGAGTGGAGATATTTTTGTACATTATTTTCCTGTCTTTTGCATACTCAGCCAGCCCAAGGATGCCTGTTTCTATGGCTCCCAGCCTCATCACACATCCAGACTTAGATGTGTCAAGAGCTGGACAGGAATTTCTAGTCCTGCAAGTCCCAGGTGTCACTTGTCAACACTAGATATGGAGCCTTTGTCCCATGACATTGTATCACAATGCTTCGCCACTTTGATGACATGGAAAGAAGAAAAATGAGCCCATGAGTTCTCTGAGCTTAACCCTGTGATTTAAAACATGGCTTGGATGACCCATAGTATCTGAAGAAAATCCCTTAATTGTAACACTGCATCCTTAGTGTTTGAAGCCTCAAGCCTTCTGTTAGCTTTCCTTAAAACAATTCCTTTCTGTTACTGCCCCAGGAAGATAAATCCGGTTTCTACTATTAAATGTCATTTTATTCATAGTACAGTGGCTTCTTTCAGGGGATGTTTTGTGGTTTTGGAACTGGAGATACAGTGACTGATACTGGTAAACACATTTACATTGGTCCGAAACCTTCCAATACTGAAGGAGCCTTGGCATTTGGACAGAAGGAAAATGAGGGAAATAAGAATGTATGAATTGTGCCCTCCCTGGCACCTCCTGGGGTGGAAAAATAAAACGCATCGCCTTTTAACAGGCGTGGATGAGGACAGGGAGCCCCCTTGTGGTGATTTCCTGGAGGCAGCATTGCATCGTATTTAAGGTGAGGACCTAGGTTCATCTGCCCTGCTCTGAAATCCAGCTCCAGTTTTACCACATGTTAGGCCTTGAGTAAGTTACTGACTCTCTCTGTGCCTGTTTTCTTTAAAATGGGGGTGATCATTATAAGGATTGATGAAATAATGAATGTAAAACCTTCAGCCCCGTGCCTGACACATAAGGGCTCCATGTATATCAGCTTGGCAGTGGGCTACTTCCCTGTAATGGACCCAGAACAAAGCAGTAAACTTTACAGGCCTGGATGCTTGCCACACTGTGCTGCTGGCTGGCAGAATAGACAACCCTTCCTTAAATTCCTGTTAGCATAGGACACAAGGGGCAGACATTATTGTACCGAGGTACACTCATTTTTATGGCCCAGGGACAAAGACCCCTTGACATCCCATAGATGCCCTCTCTGGGATAAAGAAGAGACTCCTGAACTACAGGCGGTCCTGTAGTGTTGGACACTTTCTGGAAAAAAAAATTTCCAAAAAGGCTAAATTTGCAAGAGAGAGAAGTGAGACAAATTGGCCTCCATGTCTGTCATCAGCTATGGGGATGGAAATGAATGGTTTTATGATCTGGGAGATGATTGGATATGTCTTTTGGACAACAATTCATACTCCCCTTGAAAAACAATGTTTAAGATTGTTCTACAGATATATTAGTGTGATTCCAAGGATGCTGGAAGGCCTTTCTCAAAAATAAGCCACTCCCAAATGACTTAAGTTGACAGTAATTTAAAGAGAACCATTTACTCCACAAATTCAACCTGGGTCTAGAGTGAAAATAGCTCTAAGAGAAAAAAGGAAGTGACTAACATCTCACTAATGTGTAAATTTGTAATAACATACCTTTTATGGAAGCATCTTGAGGCGTTCAGTTAAAAGGAAGGTCTCAGAAATACTATGTTGTCAGCATACCATGTTCTCCCATAGTTGCCGTGATGCTATTAATGACCAACATTATTATTAGGTCATTTGGAAAGGACAGTCCAAGCAAGGGGAATCATGCTACTTATAATAGTGGACCTGCCCCAACCAAAATATCAAACTCTACTCCTCTAAATATTGCACTGTGCATTACGCTCATGCCTGGCCTCAAGTGATCCTCCTGCTTCCCATTCCAAAGTGCTGGGATTATAGGCATGAGCCATTGCAGCCAGTTTGCAAATTTCCTTTTGAAAAAGTAAACTAGCTAGGATCCTTTCTAGCAGAGAGCCTCCTGGCTTTGTCACTAGCTTTGTGTTCTTAAGCAAATGATACAGTTTAATCTGTATCTGGATCTTTATGTTGCACAGGAAAATCGTCCCCACCCTGCATGCCTTGGAGGCCTGGTGAGTAAAGTGGATTGTGGAATATGAAAGACCTCTGATAAGTCCAAAGTGCTGAGGAGGTGTGCATTACTCACTAAAACCTGGATCTTTCACTGGTCCCACTCAACATTTAGAGGAATCTCTTATCTACCACTACCCCTTCCCCTACAAGCTCATCCCTGAAGTACTAGATGGTATCATGACTTCCTTCTCCCCCTCAAAGGAAAAAAACCTCCTGACACTTGGACTAATTTTGCCATCATGGGAAGTAGAACAAAAGCAATAGTAGAAGACAGTTCCAACCTGCTCGGGGAAGGAGACAGCTGGACTGGAGACCATCCCGGGGAGGGAGAGATTCAGAGCATTCCAGGGACTGAGGGAGAGTGTGGTGCCAGACGGTCAGCCTGTAGGCAGTCCACCCCAGAGTCACTGACAACTCTTCAGAGTCTGACATACTGTTGGAGAAACTGATCTCTACCCACTTGGGAAGACTTATTGAAAACAAACTATAAAATTTTAGAAAGCAGCCAGGAAGAGTGGACCTCCTCTCCCCCAGCATGGGGACTGAACTGAGGCACACTCAGGTCCTTACATCTGGTCATCTAACATGAGAGTCACATAGAGGGGGCCACACCAATGGCCAAAGTCTTGGGAATTCACTGGGTAAAAGTGGAAGGAATGGTGACTCAGTTATCCCAGGGAGACAGGATACACATGGAAAGATGCAGTCCAAGGCCATCCTTTCCGATAAAGACTCGGCTCACCTAAACACCACTCCCTGAGGGCAGCACTGTCATCCTGACTAGGGAAGACCCAGCCACCAGCTCTCTGCTGCCTTGTGAGGGTGCCCGGCCTGGCCTTACTTTCCTCATGGAAACAGCAGAAGGAAGGACGGGAAGAAGGTGTAACTGTCTCCCCTCAGCCTGATTCTGAGCTGGTCTAAGCCGTCTACTTCATGCTTCTGCTCCTCTGGCTCCCCCATGATCCTCCATGGTGGCTGAGCCACCCTCCCTATATAAAGTTGCCCTTGTGCACCTACCACCCACCCAATCTGCTGGATGTGGACACCACAGGTGGAAGGAGTGTGAGCCAGAAGCCCCCCGCCCCAACAAGGCTTCCCGCAGGTCCCTATCCTGCTTTTCCCTTTGTTCAATTCCTCTCTGCAGAGGTGGGATGAGGGGAAGGAAGGCAGAAGGAGGCTGAGGTTTCCACACGAGGGGTAGAGGGAGCTCTAACAAACGCTATCCTTACAAAGCATGAGCGGCAGGAAAGGGCAAGGAGGGGAAATTGCTGAATCTACTTCAGAAGCCATTCAAACCCGTCCAACAGTCTGTCAGATGACGGCTTCCAGCACTTCCCACGGGCCTTAATTCCATAAGCAAACCCACAAGAGACACTGACCTAAATTTTTATTTTTTTTATTTTTTGTTTTTTTTATTTTTCTTGAGACAGAGTCTTACTCTGTCACCCAGGCTGGAGTGCAATGGTGCAATCTCAGCTCACTGCAACCTCTGCTTCCCGGGTTCAAGCAATTCTCCTGCCTCAGTCTCCCTAGTAGCTGGGATTACAGGCATCCGCCACCACGCCCAGCTTATTTTCGTATTTTTAGTATAGACGGGGTTTCACCATGATGTCCAGGCTGGTCTCAAACTCCTGGCCTCAAGTGATCCACCACACCTTGGCCTTCTAAAGTGCTGGGATTACAGGCGTGAGCCACAGCGCCCAGCTGGCCTAATTTTTTATCGTGGGGTTTTCTTTAGGAAAAAAAAAAAAGTCTTAAATTATAGTTCTCAGGTTTGCTTAGGCCTAGAGAGAGATATCCATGCCCCTCCCACGCCCCTGAGTTCAATCAGGACCGTAAACAAACACCATCCCGTTACTCACTAGCCCTTGCCTGGCCTGGCTGTCTTTCAGTTCTCCAAACATGCGAGACTTTCACACCTGAAAACCTTCGCACAGCTGTGACTGTGTGAGGAAGACTTCTTTCCCTGACCCTTCACACGGCTAATCATTTCTGGACTATCAAGTCTCCACTTAAATGTCTCCTCAGAAAGGCCTCCCCTGACCATCACATCTAAAGTAGACCTCATGGCTTTCCCTTCTCATGACCTGCCCTTCTTTCTTTCCGCAGAACCTAAGGAAATGCGTGTTTGTACATTTGTCTACTTCTTTATTGTCTTGTCCATGATACATTAAGCTCTGAGAGGTCAGGAACCATGTCTATTTTGTTCACCAGGCTGCTAAGATTTATCAGGCACTTAATAGATTCTTTTTAAATGAACAAACCTGCCCTATGCTAAAGCCCCCACACAGAGGGGACACAAATGGGAGTTACAGAAAAAAAAAAAAACCCAAGTAACTAAACATATGAAACGATATTCAGCCTCACTCACAGAGAAATGCAAATTTTGTCAAAGGTAGCTTTCAAAAGCTTGATTACACTTGACAATCAAATGCTATTGAATGGGAGGATAAATTGAGACCACATTTTAGAAGGCAAAACATTTGAAACCATCAACATTTTTCAGGCTTCAAATTGCCTGTGACTGCCCTCCCGACTCAGCCCTTTTCCGGGTCTGCACTCTGCGGGTCTCCAGCCGCCAGCCTCTCCTGCCGCTCAGCACTGCCTGCCACACAGCGTGCTGCTACCAAGCTCACCCTCATTAGAGCGACTCCATGACAGCAAGTTTCTCCAACCTCTGGAAGGCAGAAAGCAGCCATCAGAGGGCACTTAATTCCCCAAGACAAATGAATAAATAAATAAACAAACCCTGCTTGCTGTTGTCCTGCTTCATATTTGATATTGGCAGGTTCTTCCACTGCTCCCATTCAACTTCTGCAGCCATACATCTTCACTGATTCTTCAGGACTTTCCTTTTCTCTGGGATTCTAAATCTGGGAGAAAAGAAGAAATAATGGATTTGGAAGCTGCAAAGTTACTTCCTGTATTGGGTGATCTTTTTATTCATTTATGCCGGTTATCATTTTACCATTCCCAGTTTCAGATCTGCCCTTCTTTGCCCTGCTGTGTTATGCTGGAGCTGGACTCGGTGAACATTGCGCCTGCTGCTTCTAAAGGTTAACTACTTTTTACTAATTAACAATTCCTTATATTAAAATCTTCCTGTTTACACAACTGGCATGGTTTCCTAGTCCTGCCTGGCCCTGCCTGATACACCATCTCAGTAGATGCTCAGTCAACTTGGCGTAGCCCCTGTGCCAGACCTTTACCATTCTCCAGAGCATCTTTTAGCAAATCCCTTACTTTTGGCAAGTGATCTCATTTTCTACTTTGCTAAGATCAGGACTATGCCACTCAAAATCATTTCACTTTCCCTTCCTTCCTTGTCTAAGTTATTTTGGATCTCTACATGCCCAACTGTAATAGCTGCCCACAGTGAGGAGGACTCCTCTTCTAGAGCCCTTCATCCCCTTCTCTTCCTGCTGCTTCCAGTACCTTGTTCCATCAACAAGAGCCCCGCTTTCCTTGTGTCTTTGGTCTATGCTTGTCTCCTCCATTGTGAAATCTTCAACACACCATCTTCTCACCAACTCTGCACGAAAAAACACCATGAGAGAATGGTGCTGACTCCCTAGCCCTTACACGTTGGTGTCCTTCCCAGTCACACTGCTTTGACTGCTCTCTCGGGATGTCCCAATCAAACATCCAGTGGCCAGTTCCCTGCAGTAGCACCAGAAGCTTCTAAACTCTAGCTCTCTGACTTGCCTTCTCCCCAATCCCTAAGAGCACATTTCCCCAGTAATGCCACCCTGCCCCTCTTCTGTTTTTATATACTTTTTGCAAGTCAGTGAATTTATTCCACAAGCTGATATTTTTAACTTTTATACAACAATACTGCTGTGGCCTTGACCTTTCTCCTGAACTCCAGAACTGAATTTCTGACTTTGCTGCTGGAAATTTCCATATAGCTCAGTATGTTCAAATCTGAATTCATTTTCTCTTGTTACAGGACTATTATCCCTCTCTTAACATTCTACATCAGCTTAAACCTAAGCTCTCTCCTTTTCCTCAACTATAAAGTGGGAATAGTTGCACGTATCTCAAGAGATTGTGTAGGGCTAAAATTTTGTTGTAAAGTCATTAGGAGAGTTATTTTTTCATTAATATCAGCCATTTGAGTAGTTGCAAGCCTGTCAATTCTATTTCTTAGATACAGTCTTTTCTTTTTCATCATGGTGACTGATCTAACTCTAATCTCATCAATGTTTAGCTGAACTACTCAAATTGCTCAACTGTTATCAATAATCTACTGTAGGCAATGTGTTTTGTACGTACTCTTGTGAGAATATTCCCAGGAAGCAGGGATACTAAAGTCATTCATCCCAGTCTGAATATTCCTATTTTCTATTGTGGTAGAAATACAATGTAACTAAAATGAGGACTGCACCAGAGATTAGAGATTTCAGTAGCATTCTCTCACCTCCCCTATGCAAACCTGCTTGCAAGTATATCAGGTCCAACTTCAGAAAAACAGTCCGATCATTTATGTCAGAGCTCACAAAATTTTCTCCCAACAGAGCCCAAACAGGGTATCAAACAAAGTAAAATAGGTTTGTAGAAGGCAATTAGGAATGGCATAGACTGTGGCAAACTGAAATTGCATGTGTGTGTCCTAAAAGGACATTCTGCTCCGTTTCAGACATCGTGGGTGGCAATAGGGAAGCAGGCCAGTGCCACTAGACCCTCCAACTTTTTAGAAGAGAAGCCAAGATAGACATTTTTTACATGAAATGTACCATCTTAACTAAAAAAACACATCAGTAGATAACATCTGGTCCTTTGGCTGCCTGTTTGGAAGCCCTCGTTTATGTCACTTTCTTGCTCAAAAACCTTTAGGGCATTCTCATTATCTACAAAATAAAATGTGAATTCCATAGTCTAACATGCAAATTCCTACATGATCTAACCCCAGCCACCTTCCCATCTCACTCCTCACCTGATAGCTCAATCATAATTCTACCCTGAGGAGCCAGGTGCAGGGGCCCAAACATATAATCCCAGCACTTTGGGAAGCAGAAAGTGCTGGGATTACAGCACTTGGGAAGATCACTTGAGCCCAGGAATTTGAGACTAGCCTGAGTAGTCTCATCTCTACAAAAGACCTCATCTCTACAAAAACACAAAATTGGCATGCATCTGTGGTCTCAGCTACTCGAGAGGCTGGGGTAGGAAGATCACTTGAACCCAGGAGGTGGAGGTTGCAGTGAGCTGAGATGGCACCACTGCACTCCAGCCTGAATGACAGAATGAGACTGTGTCTCACTAAATAAATAAATAAATAAATAAATCTGCTCTAAGAAGGCACCACTTTTCCTATCTTCATGTCTTGAGTCACACTGGATGCTGTGCCTGGGCCACTTTCCCCCACAGACTCATTCAAACTCTACTTACCTTACCGGGCTCCACTCAGTGCTTCTTCTTCCCACAAAATTCTCCCTGATTTTTCTGCCAGGCTGAAGTAATCACTTACCTCTTACTATTCATACTCATTGCCTTTCTTGGCACTCTAGAACATTCTGCTGTATATCACAGATGAGATCTGTCTTCTTACTAAACAGGTGGCTCATAGAGAACTAAGACTAAATCTCAATTATGTCTGTGTGTCTAAGGGTACACATTAGTAGAAACGCAATAAATATGTGTTCATTGATTCAATGAATGCATGGATGGCAACCTGCTACCATCGTGATTTATCAGTTCTTCCCTCCTGCTTTGGTTTGGATGCAGCTTGTTCCCGTCAAAAAAAAAACTCAAGGAGGAGTTGGTACCATTCATTCTGAAACTATTCCAATCAATAGAAAAAGAGGGAATCCTCCCTAACTCATTTTACGAGGCCAACATCATCCTGATACCAAAGCCTGACAGAGATACAACAAAAAAAGAGAATTTTAGACCAATATCCATGATGAACATCAATGCAAAAATCCTCAATAAAATATTGGCAAACCGAATCCAGCAGCACATCAAAAAGCTTATCCACCATGATCAAGTGGGCTTCATCCCTGGGATGCAAGGCTGGTTCAACATATGCAAATCAATAAAC
>NW_012122709.1:3122302-3144842 GCF_000951035.1 Colobus angolensis palliatus
TCTAAAACACCAAAAGCAACAGCAACAAAAGCCAAAATTGACAAATGGGATCTAATTAAACTAAAGAGCTTCTGCACAGCAAAAGAAACTACCATGAGAGTGAACAGGCAATCTACAGAATGGGAGAAAATTTCTGCAATCTACTCATCTGACAAAGGGCTAGTATGCAGAACCTATAAAGAACTCAATCAAATTTACAAGAAAAGAACAAACAACCCCATCAAAAAGTGGGCAAAGGATAGGAACAGACACTTCTCAAAAGAGGACATTTATACAGCCAACAGACACATGAAATAATGCTCATTCTCACACACCATCAGAGAAATGCAAATCAAAACCACAATGAGATACCATCTCACACCAGTTAGAATGGCAATCATTAAAAAATCAGGAAACAACAGGTGCTGGAGAGGATGTGGAGAAATAGGAACACTTTTACACTGTTGGTGGGACTGTAAACTAGTTCAACCATTGTGGAGAACAGTGTGGCGATTCCTCAAGGATCTAGAACTAGAAATACCATTTGACCCAGCCATCCCATTACTGGGTATATACCCAAAGGATTATAAATCATGCTGCTATAAAGACACATGCACACGTATGTTTACTGCGGCACTATTCACAACAGCAAAGACTTGGAATAAACCCAAATGACCATCAGTTACAGATTGGATTAAGAAAATGTGGCACATACACACCATGGACTATTATGCAGCCATAAAAAATGATGAGTTCATGTCCTTTGTAGGGACATGGATGCAGCTAGAAACCATCATTCTCAGCAAACTATCGGAAGAACAGAAAACCAAACACTGCATGGTCTCACTCATACATGGGAATTGAACAATGAGATCACTTGGACACAGGAAGGGGAACATCACACACCGAGGCCAATGTGGGGAGAGGGTAGGAAGGAGGAATAGCATTAGGAGATATACCTAATGTAAATGACGAGTTAATGGGTGCAGCACACCAACGTGGCACATGTATACATATGTAACAAACCTGCACGTTGTGCACATGTACCCTAGAACTTAAAGTATAATAAAAAAAAAAAAGAAGAAGAAAGAAATTTGATCCCCAACGTGGTGGTGTTGGGAAGTGGGGCCTAGAGGGAGGCATTTGGATCACGAGAGTGGAGTCCTTATGAATAGACGAACATCCTCCTGCAGGGATGAGTGAGTTTTTGCTCTCAAGTGGATTAGTTCCCGTGAGAATGGCTTGTTAAAGAGTGTGGCTTCCTCAGTTTTTCTCTCTCGCTTCCTCTGTCACCATGCAATCATTTTGCACATGCCCACTCCCTTTTCACTTTCCACCACTAGTGGAAACAGCTTGAGGCCCTCACCACATGCAGCTGCCCAATATTGAACCTTCCAGCCTGCACAATCATACACCAAGTAAAACTCTTTTCTTTATAAATTACCCAGCCTCAAATGTTCTGTTACAATACTAAGTGAACTAAGATACCCCCTAACCGAAGAAAAGATCAACTTTATTTTTCTCTTTAACATCATTTTACTGCTTCCATTTATGTATTAATTTTGATGTTTTTTCTCTTGAGCCTAAACTCTACTGAGAAACGTGTGTATGTGTGTGTGTGTGTGCATGCGCATGTTAGATAAGACATTTCTCTAAACCTTAGTTTCCTCACTAATAACATTAGAAATTATTCTTATTTCATAGGGCTGCTGTAAGGATTCAATGAGACAGTAGGTACAAAGTATTAACATGGTGACTTGCATACTGCAGGCATTCAATGCATGTTAACTTGATCATGGTGGTTATGTGTATGTTTGGCTATGAGAAAGCTGAAGTCTTCATTTTCAGAATGAAATAAATTTGAAAGACGATTGAAAATATAGTCCCCTATGACCTATGCCAATGCATTAACTGGTCATGAAGAAGAAAGAAGGTGAAAGCATAACCTCCCTGGAACAGAAGGCCATTACATGGTGTGAGTGAGAGCCTAAGACAGAAGTGACACCAACAGTTTTGACCAGTGAAACTTTGTGTGGTAGTAGCTGATACAAGTATGGCAGATTTTCTTCTCTCTCTTTTTTTTTTTTTTTTTTTTTGCAGATGCCAGCAGCACAGCTAGTACCTCCTTACTGTCAGGTGGAGTGCAGCTCGGGGGAACTGGGGCAGAGAATGGGAAGAACACACCTGGTCCTTTAGAAGACTTGGACCTGGGAAAGGGTACCAGCGATGAACTCTTACATTCCAGATATCTCAATTGTACGCTGAAGGTTTCCTCTTAGACTCTTCTCAGGAGATGTATGTATGTGGGTCATGCATGTAGTTTCCCTAAGGTGTGCTAGCCAAGAGCCAGAAGAAACCTTGAGAGGAAGTAGGCAACCCCAGCAGGTGAAGGTCTAAGCCACTTGGGAAGAATTTATGTTTTCTTCTTTAACTGACTTGATGGCAGCCTTACTCACACCTTAGTTTTAGTACTTTTGATGTCCAGAACTATCAGATAATAAATTGTTGGTTTAACCCACTAAGTTTGTACTAAGCTGTTACAAAAGCAATAGGAAACCAATACATTCCTTAACCCTCAAGGGGAAGTGCGTAAGCGTTCAGGAGGACTCGCTCACAAGCTGTGGGGTAGTGGTATCCCCTCAAAACCAGGGAGAACCAATAGCTCCTCTTAGGACAACCTTGGTCATGATCAACAAACATGTATTGAGGATTTGTGGATCTCTCCTGGAAATGGAAATGTGAATTCAGACCTCAATCTCAAGGATAGATTCTTATAAAGAAAAATAAAATTTTAAGACAAACTATGCTAAATTCCAAAAGAGTGACAACTTCATCTAGGACTTTAGGCATTCAGAGAATGGAGCCATGCATGACTGCGAGGAAATGCCGCTCCTCATATTTAGCCTTTCCACAATAGGCATGGGACTGTGCATCATGTTTGTAAAGGACAGTTCAGGTTTATATCAATTGTCTTGGTGCAATCATGAGTAATGATTCCTTTCATTCTCAAAAGTACCTGGCTTCATGGTAAACCACACGGTCACTCTGATAGGGCATTAGACAGGAAGCCACTAGATTCACCATGCCCTGTTAGGAAGAGCTTTGAGTTTGAATTTCAATCCAGTATCAAAACTGATCCCCAAGTTTTTGTGTCACTGAAGTCTCAGGACGAAACACTTTCAGTAGATTATGAGTAAAACAGACGTTTCAATAATACTTGACTGTCTTAGTCTGTTTTTTGTTGCCATAAGAGAATATCTGAGAGTGGATAATTTACAATAAACACAAATTAATTTGGCTCATGGTTCTGGAGGCTGGGAAGTCTAAGGCTGAGGCACCATATCTGGCTGCATCACTCTATCGCAGAAGAGTGGAAAGGCAAGAAAAAATGAGGGGGGAGGGGGGAGGTGAAGGAGGTGAGGAGAGGAGAAGAGAAGGGACAAGAAGGGAGGACAAGCGAAGGGAGGGGAGATAAAGGAAGGGAAAGGGAGAAAGAGAGCAAGAGGGGGCCAAATTCACTGTTATAACAAAACCACTCCCACTGTAAAAAATCCACTCCCCAGCTAACGGCATTAATCCATTCATGAGGGCTCTGCCATTAGGCCCCACCTCCCAACACTGCTGCATTTGGAGTTAAGTTTTCAACACATGAATTTTGGGGAACACATTTAAACCATAGCATTGGCACACAGTTCTTAGATTCTCTTACTGGCAAGTTGACACGAGGAAACTTAAATTACATTACCTAATGAGATACAGCAGTTTTAATACACGACACCTCCTACAACTGAAGCAGCTGGAGAGAAAGCCTTTGGTTTGCTTTGGTTTGGTTTTGCTTGGTTTGGTTTCTAAGCAATGCTTATGAGCAGGATGGTGGTAGTGGGTAGAGGGTTGGAGAAGAAAAGAAGAGGAAGAGTTTAAGAGAAAGAATATAAGAATATAAGCAGGGTTGAAGAGAAAAGAAAAGACAGTGCTAGATATCTTGTCATATTTACTAGGCTTGAAGAGCAATCACTGATTCTGCCCCTGAACTTAATTCTCAGAGTGCTGTCCTTTCAAAGACATGTCATGCCCTGGGTGGGAGGTTAAAGAGTGGAGTGCAACTCACTCAACTCTGAATCTGTTCTAGTAGGTTTCTTAGGAGTGTAAAGATGAGAATAATGTGTGGTGCTTCGGATTCATCTGTCACGTCAAACCAGGTGTGGGCTGAGTTATGTCACTCAAATTAGTCCATAAAGGGATGAGAATTAAAATGCTAACAAAATGAGGACATCAAGTTATTGAAAGCTATTTAATCTGCTCAAGTTCACACCTACCTTTGGGAGATTTAAATGAGATTCCCTCTTCCAGCTGTTTTTTCTAATCTTCCGACCAACTTATTAACCAGTATTAATACCACATTTAATGCTGGATGTCTTTTTTGGGCATCTCCTCTTTTTTCTTTTTTAATTCCTCCTTTTATCTCTCCTTCCCTGGGATAATACCACTGGTGACTCCCGGGCCGCCCTCTGGTTGAGCCTGCAGGTGATTTTAGTCTAGTTCCCTTTGCTTTGCACACCCTACCTCATCACTCTCTTTCCTTTCGCTTCCTCCTCACTTTTCTCATAAGATATTTGTGTAGTTTTGTGAGAGGAAGAATAAAAAAGAGAAAGGAGGAACAACTAATGAGGAAGGAAGCCTGAGGTGAGGGGCACAAGGAGGAGTGGGGAGGGGTACAACGTGAAGGAGAGGGGTTGCAGGGGGAAGGGAGGGAAGGAGCGTAGAGTGGCCTAGGTGAGGGGATAAGACCACTAAGGATTCCTGTCAGTCACAGGTCTTTTGTCGCTTCCATGTTTTAATGTCTCAGACAAGCCGAAAACGGGTCTGTGGGAAGTCGTAACACTCACCAAACCCTTGACAACAGCTATTCTTCACAGAGCCTGTGAACAATTGCTCGCCTGCCAGTGTCTGACTGAAATAATAGCTGTACCTACAGGATCATTTGGAAGACAGATGGCGGAGGCAACCCCATTCATCTGCTGGCAGCCATTTCATAACTCTCACTGTCCTGTCAGGCCAGGATGGGAAGGCAGAATGCAGCCTTGCTAATTATTGAAGCTCATTAGATTGTTGTTTTTTGAGACGATTCCCCTATCCTACCCCTGTCCTGTGCTTCCCCTCCAGCCCCAATGTGCCAACCCCCTCCCACAAAGTGCTTTCAGGAATACCTTTGACGCCCTTAGAAAAAGCAGATCTCCAAAGTCTGAAAGCCTTAATGTTTGCTAGGTGGAGGGGTTTTTTGTTTGTTTGTTTCGTTTGTTGTTTGTTTGTTTTAATATTTTCAATCTGTCCTCTTTCCCTCTTGCACATTCAAAAAGAGGCCCCTCATCTTTCTACTACTCACCACTTCCATGACTCTGGCCCATCGGTATTTATTTCAAAGACTGGATGACTGTTCCAATATCCCATTGCCATTTTCTACTTAAAGCGCCATACACTTCTGTTATGTTTATAGCATGCATTAATCCAAAGGCTTCCTCTTAATGCAATGTGTATGGATTTAGAGAGCCTTTAAGAGCTCCATGTCTTTTCAGTACATCTGAGATCCTTGGTTGTCATTCAAAAGCAATTGTTGAGAATTCACTATGTGAATGTGAAAAGGATTGAGAGTGGGGAGAAATGGAGAGATCTCACAAAGGAGGGCTGGCTTTATGAGCATTAACCTGTGCAGTGACCCGGGACCCATGTTCCCTTTCACACTCTGCAGTCACCATCTTGAAATAATTAAACATGTTTAAACAAGAGCCCTTCATTTTGCACTGAATTCCACAAATTATATAGCTGGTTCTACTTCAACTGTTGGAAAAGTATAGAACTGCTGAGGGCTCAGGAAGGAGTACTTTCTGAACCAAAGTTAAGAGGCTGGAAAGCCCACAGTTAACAGAGATCAGCAAGTGGAGAAGACAAAGATCAGACCATTCAGCAAAGAAAATACAGACAGCAAATATTATTAGCATCCATTAAAGCACTACCCCAGGAAGGGGCCTGCTTTTGACATGCTGACAAAATCAAGTTTCCGAACCTGAAGACTGCAGAGAGACCTCAGATCACTGAATATTCACCAAGGTGATAGCACCACCCCTGACACCTCTTGAGAAACAATTGGCTGGCGTCAATCTTTTCACTATAGTATCGATTTCACTAAATACCAGTTCTACTAAAACTTTAGCAGAAGATGCATCAGAAGAATTTGTAAAATAATAATAATAATAGTAATAATAACAATAATAATAAAGGCTGGAATGTAAGTGTGAGCCTGTAAAGGTAAGGCTTTAAATGCCAGACTGAAGCAAAAGAGGAAGCTCCTGAGTATTTGGGGTAGGGAAGTGACTAGGAGCTCTGGCTGCTCCAAGAAAGGAAATATTCTTTCTAGACACATCTGGCCCTTTATTCCTAAGGCTGATACAGTAACAAACAACTCACCACCACCTTCCCCTGTGGCATGGTCCCCGTTCACTACTCTCCTTTCTCACACTGCATTTCCCACCCCATAAACATACACGGCAGAAGTCTCCTTGCTGTGTTCAGCTTTGGCCCTGCTGCTGCCTTGAACTCAAGTCACAGACCATGCAACAGTCCATCACACTACACATGCCTGAATTTGTACCTCTGACCTCTTCCACATTGCTTAGGTGAGTAATCCCATACATAGCCCTGCTTGTGGCAGGCAGAAATCTAAGGACGACCCCAGTGACCCTCAGTCTCATATAATTTCCCCACCTTGAGTGTAGGCAGAACCTGCGAATATGATGAGATACTGTTCCCATGATGATGCTATGTTATTATGTGGCAAAAGAGATCCTGCACATGTATGTCAAACTATTAATCAGTCAGTGTAGGCCTCTTCCAATCACAGGAGCTCTTCAAAGCAGAGAGCTTTCTCCAGCTGGTGGCAGAAGGGCAAGTCAGGGAGGTCACAGCATGAGAAGGACTTGATGCACCGATGCTGCTTTGAAGGCGAAGGAGATCAGGTGGGAAGGAACGTGGGAAGACACTGAGAGCAGAGAGACCTCTAGCTGATGGCCAGCAAGGAAGCAGAGACTTCAGTCCTACAGCTGCAAGGCACTAAATCCTGCCAACAACCTGAATAGCTTCTCCAAAACTTCCAGTTAAAAGTCTAGTCTGGCCAACACGTTGATTTTGGCCTTCAGAGACCCTGAGCATAGAACCCAGCCAAGTCTGCTGGACTTCTGACCTACAGAACCGTGAGACTATAAACTGGTGTTTTTTTAAGATGTTGAATTTGTGGTCATTGGTTGTGCAACAACGGAAAAGTAATACCATATTTTAGCCCCTTCTCTGCACCTGCTGTTTTGTGGTTCAAAGTCTGACACTTTAGCACTTAGGCAGGGTCATAGTCAAGGCAAGCTTCAGGATTAGATTTGAAGGGTTAATGGATGAAAAATGAAAGATGAGCGTCAAGCCAATGAATTGGGAGATTATTGCAAATGACCAACATGAAGAAATAAGGTCCTAAATTTAATGGCATTAGATATGGATAAGAATGATAGATTTGAGAGTCTCCGTGACAGAAAAAAAAAAAAGAAAAAAAACTGTCCTGACTTAGCAACTGATTGGATGGGAGAGAAGAACAGCTCTAATGTGTTGGCTTCAGAAAGAGTTGAAGAGAATGTGACAGAGTGTCCATTAAAGTAAATTGAAATAAATGTGTTCAACTCCTGAAGATGACTCTTCTAAGAAAAGAGGGAATCATGTTAGTTAAAATTGTTAGTTTCATGTAACAGCAACAATTCAACTGAAACTAGCTTGTGGGGCTGGAGAATAGGAAGGTGCTACATATTAACATGCAGGTGTGTCATAGACTCCAGAGATGGAAGGCAGCAGAGCTAAGATGGCGGGAGCTGTTCTGCCCAGTGGGTCATTCCCAGAACTAGGCAGGACAACTGGACTAGCCCAGGTTATGGAAAGTCCCTGAAGCCACAGAGTGCCCCCTTTACATCTCCCATCTCTTATTCTCCTGAAGACCATCCTTCTGGGTCAGTTAGCCCACACAGCTGATGGAAGACAGCCTGAGTATAGCTCTAAGGTTAGAGAGAAGACCTGGCTGAGCTGGAATTACTTAGTCCTGATTCCCAATCCCCAGGGGAGATCATCAGGTTGGCTAAGATGGTTGTCCCACCTCTCACCACACTGCCATACTGCAGCCTTGTGGAAAAAGGGGAGAAGGATTAATTCTTGAGCAAGGCAGATACCTCCAAAGTTGTTTACCCTAAAAGCAGAAATGGTTTTTCAAATTTTAGTTTTCACGGACCCAAGAAAGTACTCCTCTTTCTACACAGAAAAGTTTAAAATCCTGCCAAAAAAAGCAGCTGGATTCTAACCCCTGTGCTCCCTCTAACTAGTGGTGTGAGTGACCCTTAGTACTTCTAGCTATAAAATGTGAAACTTGGCCCAGGTGACACTGAAGGCTCTCATATTTAATGCCCTGTGATTCTAAGTCCTTTTGAGCAGAAACAGTGCTGTATTGATGTAGTTATCCTGTTTAGCTTTCCCTTGTCCTCCAAAGATCAGAAACAAAGCCTTTTGCCATTAATCCTCTCATTGACTTACAAGAGGTGAAGAGGCAGCCAAAGAAAATAGATTGTAGTTTGTATTCCAAGAGAGCTAGACCACCTAAATATCTCCTTAGTATTCAAAAAAATTTAAAAAGAGCTTAGCTTTAATTGGCTTAAAGTCTCTTGGCAGAAGTAGTTGTTCTGTTTCCCACGACCACCACCAAAAATGTGTCTCTGAGACCCACTGGGAAGGACAGCTCCCTCCATCCTGGCTCTCTCCTGCAGTTTTCCTTAGAACCATAGAAGGTTAGACCTTCTAGTGCTTTAGTGCAATCCCTTCATTTTTTTCATTTTTTAAATTTATGCTTGATACAAAACCATTGCACATACTAATGGGGTACAACATGATGTTTCCATACATGTATAAATTGTGTAATTATCAAATCAGGGTAATGAGTATATCCATCACTTTAAACATTTATTATTTCCTTGTGATGAGGGCATCCAAAAACCTCTCTTCTAGCAATTTTGAAATATACAATGTGTTATTATTAACTCTAATCATCCTACTATGCAATAGACCACCCAAACGTATTCCTCCTATCTAACTGTAGCTTTGTACCCATTGACCAATCTGTCACAATCCCTTTTTTCCCCTTACCCTACCCATCCTCTGGTAACCATGATTCTCTTTTCTCTACTTGTATGAGAACAACTCTCTTTTCTCTACTTGTATGAGCCTCCATATATGAGCGAGATCATGTGGTATTTGTCTTTCTGTGCTGGGCTTATTTCACTTAACATAATATCCTCCAGGTTTACCTGTGTTGCCACAAATAACAGGATTTTATCTATGAATGAATAACATTTCATTCTGTATATATACTACATTGTCTTTATCCATTAATGCATTGATGGACATTTAGGTTGATTCCATATCTTGGCTATTGTGAATAGTGCCAGAATAAACATAAAAGTACAAACATCTCTTTGACATACTAATTTAATTTCCTTTGGATATATACCCAGTAGTGGAATTGTTGGATCATAGGGTAGTTCCAGTTTTAATTTTTTGAGGAACCTCCATACTCTTTTCCATAATGGCTACACTAATTTATATTCCTACCAGCAGTGTGTAAGTGTTCTTTTTCTCTCTACTTCCTTGCCAACACTTGTTACCTTTTAATTTTTTGATAGTTGTTGTATTAGTTCATTTATACTTTGCTGATAAAGACATACCTGAGAGTGGGAAGAAAAAGAAGTTTAATGGACTTCCAGTTCCATGTGGCTAGGTAGGCTTCACAATCACGGCAGAAGGTGAAAGGCACTTCTTATGTGGCGGTAGCAAGAGAGAGAATGAGAACCAAGCAAAACAGGTTTTCCCTTATCAAACCATCAGATCTTGTGAGACATATTCACTACCACGAGAATAGTATGGGAGAAACCAACCCCATGATTCAATTATTTCCCACTGGGTCCCTCCTACAAAAGTGGGAATTATGGGAGTACAATTCAAGATGAGATTTGGGTGGGGACACAGAGCCAAACCATAGTATTCTGCCCCTGACTCCTCCCAGATCTCATGACCTCACACTTCAAAACCAATCAAGTCTTGCCAACAGTCCCCCAAAGTGTTAGCTCATTTCAATATTAACTCAAAAGCCCGAAGTCCAAAGTATCATCTGAGATGGGGCAAGTCCCTTCTGCCTATGAGCCTGTAAAATCAAAAGCAAGTTACAGGCATTGGGTAAATACCACCATTCCATATCATAAAGGCTTCATAGATATTGTCTCTGTCCCCAAAGGATTAACAGTTAAAAACCAAAGATGAAACAAATATAGAAAGAAAAGGACTGTAAAATGTGTGCAAAATGAATATGCAAGGCTATTAAATATTGCTTCAGGATTGATAATGTCATCATAGCCGGTGGGGAGTCCAGGGTCATTAAAAACTAAATTACTTGTTAAAGGCTATTTTCTCAATATCTGACTCTAGTCCATGCCAGATTTTAGTAGGGCAGTTGGCCCATTCTGCTGTTATTTTCCTTGAAGTTATTTCTTGTCTTACTCCTGTCTTGGAAATGTAATGCATCACTGAGGTTGTTCTGAGTTTATGTTGTATTCACTTTTAATGTGTGCTAACTGATTGGAAATGAGAAGCAGATGGACACTTGGCCCAGAGATTAACTCCATCTCCTGTAATTAGATGGTGTCAATTAAGGCTTCCATGGGGTCCTTCTCCTCACTGCCAAGTGAAAGAGCTCTCCAGTGGGGCTCCTCAAAGCATGTGGGAACTAATGGCTTATTCAGTCCCTCCTTTGCATTTATTCACGGATACTAAACAAACAGGAGCCAAGTTGTCTTTGCCTTTTTTTGGTTTTTCTTTAACAGCTTCATCTTTTGACTTGTCTTTTGGCAAGAGTTGAAACTGAATAAAGGGGATGGCCCTTGGCTGAACTTTGCTTCCTATTTTGAGTGAGCAGAATTTAGTTGGGGAAGGTGGGGCAGGGAGTGGGGCTCTGGGCAGAGAGCTGCAGAGTCTTATGAAAGTGCTGAGCTCTGAAACTCTGCCTCTAGCTTCTTCGAACACAGGAGGACAGGCAAGAATTTGGAGACTGACAGACCTTAGTTTGAATCTTGGCCTGGTTATTAGCTGGAAGCTGTGTTGTTCTGGCAAATGGCTAAACACAAAGATCTCAAAATATATAAATAAAACCCTCATTTATAACATGTGCCAATTTCTGTGATGCAAATACTCCCACCATGGCTGATTTCAAGCTACCATGTGATGTGGCAGAATGCAAAGTTGGGAAGAGACTGGTACTATTGGCTCTCATAACCCATATAAGCAGGCTCTAGCACATCCCTGGCTGTGATTCCCAGCTTCTTCATCTGTACAAAAAGGACAAAGTACCCTGTAGGGTCATTTTTAAGATTAAAGCAATAACTGCAAAGTGGCCAAAACAAAGCCTACCCATCCTAGGAGTTCAATAAATTGTCCCTACATGTTATCATTGTAAGCTGGGCCTTAGGAAGTGGCTTTACAATGCTGAGCACTCCAAGAAGTTCAGAGTCTCAGCTTTCAAATTTTGGCAACTAAATTTCATTTCATAGGTATGACCAGGAGTCTGGGGAATTGATTCAGCTAATCAAACTCGTAAGAGGCATTCATATAAATCACAATGCCAATTTACTACTTTGATTTAGTATTTATATAGAATAATGATTTCTCAAACCTGAATTGGGTCACATGCCCTAATAAAGGATTTCTTTTCATGGCTTAGGAATTTGCTCATATGCAAAGTGCTATAAATGCATAAATGTTAATTATATTTAAATATGGTTAAATAATTATCTTGATTAAAAAATTAAATTGAGGCTGCCCCAGAAATTCCCGGGGCTATGTTCACATTAGTATTCCCAGCCTGAGAACCAAAACTCCCGTTCTTCACCAGTCTCCTTACAGGCAGCTAGCTCTTACATTGACCCTGTGGAAGATTAAACAGGTGGACATGGTTAAGTGGAGAGTATATTTAAGCATCTCTGAGGGAGTACTGCCTGGGGTTTCCCAAACCACAGCTATAATGACAGATTTTAAACTCACTGAGTAAAGAATAAAAGATGGAGATTACCGTTTCCATTTTACTGTTATGCAAATTGACACGTGAAGAGGTAAGGACATATAGAAAACTAGAAGAACTCAGACTAAAATTCAGATTTCTGAAGCATGCTTCAGTGCTCTTTCTTCCATCCCTGGGATGATCAGTTGGGCAACACAAAAAGCATACAGTTCAGTGCAGGAGAAAACCACATATGTAGATGAATATTAAAAGATATGTAGATATCTTTTAACCAGATATCTACATATCTTTTACATATAACCAGATATGTAGATGAATATTAAAAGTGAGAACTGCTATGACAGATGTGATGGAAGCATATACAGGAGGTTATGAAAACACTATCAAAGGAAAACTAACTGAGACTGGAAGAGGAGATTGGGTATGGGACATGCCTGGGGGAGGTTCCAGAGGTGGGGACCTCTGAGCTGAGTTCTTAAAGGATAAGAAAGAATTATCTTGGGAGAGAAAGACATTGCAGGTTGGTTTCATTAAGAAACAGATTCTAAAAAGGATATTAGCACATAGACTTTTATTAAGAAATGCTCTTGGAAGTGAAAGGACACAGAATTGGAGTGAAGGAGGAATTGAGCTGTAATACAGTTCAAAGGCCTCAACCAGTCTCGTGAGAGGTTAGAGCTGAGGTGGCCCGTTCAGAGTTTTTCCAAGTAGGAGTGAGGAAGCCTGGCCATTATACCACCTTGATGGTCAGTCACCAAATGAGGGCTGCCCCTGGAAAGAGGTGTGACTTAGGGTTTGCCATTTGCTTCCAAAGAAGGCTGACAGCTAAGGGTTATTTTCCAGCAGCGGGTGCTGGAGAAATCAGTCCTTCATTCCTGAGGGGAATCTGGGCAATAAATCAGCTTCTGATTAAAATAAACTAGCTTCTATCACAAGGGGGGTAGCTATATCTGTTTTCTACACAGAAGAAAGCACTGAAGAAATAAACAGTGATGCATGTGGGTGTCATGCCAATGGTTCAGTGTTTGTCATGAATGGGATTTCATGGGAAACAAATTCTGAGACAGAGACAGAGATTTGCATACAGGTGGTTTATTGAGAGTTGGGGGAATGAATATGTCAGTATAAACGTGTACTGTTGTCCATACCATGTGAATGTGAAGTTTCTGGTTCTCCTTCCTGACTGGGATGGAAAAGAGCACACTGCCAGATCAATGGACACAAAACTTGTGCTAAAGCTGTGTTAATATGCTATTTAGATAGCAAAGGTACCACATCTCACCCAGCATGGTAGCAATTATAGTGAACCGCTTCATTGAATTTGCAGTACTCATGCATCTAATAACTGCCTTTTTTTATATGTGTGTCAAAGCCATACTGGTGAATTAATTTGGGTCCATTAACCCTGCATTCTATAGTTCTTTAAGAGTGGTACTAATCTCTCCCATGAAAAAGAATATTTTTTATTTTCTATGTTGTGTGGAGGGGGAATTAGTTTCAAGGAACAACTGTTAGGATTCTACCAAGTACCAGGTGCCATGTATGTACTGATTGTATACGTGGAAAGCAGGGAAATGACCACTAGATGGACAGTGAGAGGGAAGAACCAAAGTTGCCTACCACAATTCTAGTTTGGCTGGCTGGATGGATGGAGGTTAAAAAAATGAGAGCAAATACTGGAAGGAGAACCAGCTTAGGAAAGAATATGATGGTACATATTTTTATATATCTTGAGTTTGAGCTTAAAATAACAATATAACAGTTGGGTTTATGATGCTGAATTTGTGGGAGTACCTAATATGGAGATGGTGACTGAGTAAATGGGAGTGGATGAGACCACCTGAAGACAGTGAACAGCATGAGAAAAAAAGAGATCAAGTATGGCACCTGGGAAGAGCAATATTTAAGGGCCAGCAAAGGAAGACCCTCTGAAAGGAGTCACATGATATTATCTGAGGTAGCAAAAGAAATGATTTGACAGAGCCAAGAGAGGAGGAATTTAAATGAGAAATATTAAATTCTGTAGAGAGGTTCAAAATAATGTGTTGTGGTTTTTTGTATTTGGTGAGTGTTAGGGTCATAATAATCTTAAAAACAATTTAGTATATCTTAAAACAGTTTCATGAGGTAACTGGTCAAGACAAGTCAGATTGTAATAAGGTGAGGAATTTACGGAAGTGAGAATTTATGGGAGGTCGGCACAGAAGCTACCTCAGCCATTAAGTGGGTAGGTGGATAGAGGTGAATGGGCTTCTCTTTAACTTTTAACATTAACGTTTAACTTTTCACTTTAACATTCAATAACACATAGAGGGAAAAAATATTGAAGTCCTCTAGATTCTCCCCCAGGGGAATCAATAAGAAATAGCTCATTATTTCTCCTGAATGAGTCAGTATCACTTTTCGTAGTGAAGGCATTTAGATGTTCTGCTAGTCAACTGCTTAGACTGGCTGAACATCTGTAGGCTCTTTATCTTTGTTAATGGGGATATTTCAAAGAGCCCAGCATTAGGGAATTTTATAACTGGGCAAATTTTATTCAGTTCTGGGTTTCCTAACTCCTACTGTATTAGAGACTTTTCTTCCTTTCCATCTCCCCATCCCCAAACCACTCCTGTCTCCCACCTCTGCACCTGAAAAATATTTGTTTGTCTGGATACAAAACTATATACAGTTGGTTCTCCATATCCCCAGATTCTGTAATGCAGATTCAACCAAACGTGAATCAAAAATATTCTGGAAAAAAAATGGTAAAAAATAACAATACAACAATGAAAAATATATAAATTTAAAAAATATATAGCATGACAAATATTTACACAGCATTTACATTGTGTGAGATATTATAAGTAATCTAGAAATGATTTAAAGTATAAGGGGGGATGTGTGTAGGTTATATGGAAATTTTGCATCTGCATATGTTATATGCAGAGTTTTGCATCCATGGGGGTCCTGGAAAGAATCCCTCTCCATATGGAGGGATGACTTATATGTTTGTCTCTTTGTGTTTTGTATTTTTACATTGTTTTTTATATGTAAATTATATGTATTTATCTGTTATAAATTTCAGCCAGATCTAACTTACAATTTAATTGAGATCTAGGAAAGGGAGAGGGCTGGCAATACCTCTTAAAGGGATTGGCAAGTGCAGGCGCAGCTCTTGATGATGAGTTTGTAGTCCATATCAAGTGGAATGACAAAGGCACTCTCCCAGTTTCCAGAAGGAAAGACTGGTAGTGCCAGTCACTTTTCCTTTCTGCAATATTCAGCACAATAGTCCAATACATAAACTTTTCAAACATTTTGTCTTGTGGTACTCCTGCCGCTAAGACCACTGATGATGCTGATGACATTGCAGGAAGATACATTGATAACCATTCACTGTTTTTAACTTCTTGCCAGCTTTAATTCCTTTTCTTCTTTAATGTTCATAGTTTTTAGGGCCTGAGATTATGTCCAGCTATTCTCAGGTATCAGGGACTTGGAAGAGCTTCATCGGTCTTTAGCAGGCAGCAGATCCATCCCTAAGTAAGGTATCTACCCCTAAACAGCCCACTTGGGGGAGAAATTTCTCTTGGCTGGGACTCTCACAGATTTCTCTGCAAAAGACATTTTTTCAATTCTCCTCCTTTCCTCACTCATGCCCTCATTTATTCATTTATGTAGCAACAGGTATTATCGAACAGCTATTACTTTCAGGCACTGAAATACAGTCCTGGAAATACAGCAATGAACAAAATAATATATTTCTGCCCTCATGAAGATCATACCCTAACTATTGCTTAATCTGATGTTGTTTCTACTCATAAGTACTGCTTTCTTAGGAGAAAAAACAGTGTTTTAGAACCCTTCAATATGAAAGGTCTGTACTCCCAAGAATTTTGTTACAATACCTACCATTGCTTGAGCACATATGGAAGCAAAGATGACAGAGTTAAAAAGGAGAGTGGATGATGTCATTGGGATGGTTGGGCGACAGGAGCTAGTGTCACAGCATGGGAGAAATGAGAAGTCTATACTAACCCACCAGTCAAACATCTAGGGAAGAAAAATGGTAAGAAAAAAATGAGAGTTATAATGGTAAGAAAAAAATGAGAGTTATAACTTAAAAGAACAAGATTCGTCTTTCTTTGTATTTCTTTTCTATCTGCTTTGTATTTATGTCATTTGTATTTATTTTCTATCATTATGAAGATTTGATTTCCTTATGCTGTCATAGAATGAATAGAATTATGACTTTTATTTCACACATTACCTGAGTGCATGTGCTTTTGACTGTGACCTAAGGTTTCCAGTCGAACAGTCTTTTGACTGTCCTGGGAGAGCCCATCAGTCTTGCCTCCCTGTCTCTGCATACCTGTCCCAACTCTCTGAAGCTGCACATATGCAAGAGTGCACTCAGTAGGGGCACTCAGTCCTATCTGTGAGCCACATCCACCCCAATTAGCAAATATAGATCCAGAGTAGCCCGTTATCTGCCATTATCTCTCCTTTAATAAAAGATGCCTGGTTGTCTAGTTTCTGCTGAGGTGACTTGTGGGTCTCAGCAGCCCACACTGTGGGCCTGATCTTCTCACTGTTTTGGAAGGCCTCCCTTTCCATACCTAATACAGACATAGAAGCTGCACAGTAAATATATATTGAGTGAACAAATTTTATCTACACTCTAATACTTTCTCTCAGGTAAGAAATACTTACAATTTTCCTTGAAGCAGCATCCAAATAATTGAAAAAGAAAACAAATCCAAGTCTCTCTTTTAATGTTTCCAACTAGAAGTGAAAAAAAAAAAAAACCATTTATTTTCTACTTTTCTTCCTTTATTCCAGGTACTTACTGGTTCTTAATCCGAAAAAGGCAAACTGACTTGTGAGTTTGAGTTATCTTCAGTGCACCAAAGAGAAGAGCAGATGGTTTGTTGGATCTAGGAATTCCTGGGAGTTTATCTCCATTATTCAATAGATCATTAATTTGGAGCTTCAAAATCACAACTGAGCACTAAGACACCTTTGCCTTTAAAGAGATTGGTAATGATTAGGGTTTCTCGCCATCCATGAACATAAAGAACATAAAAGTCCAAGAAGAAAAGACTTCTTTCACTATTTCAAAGAACTCCAGCAATATAATGAGTGTAGGATAATGGGATGGGCATACTCTCCCACCCCTAGACTCCTAGAAGACAAGATGAGGAAACCTTTCTTGGCCAGGGCTGCTTTTCTTGGATTCTGGGTAATACTGAGAATTCTAGTCTGACAGTGCTACAGTGTGTAGCACATTGTTGACCAGAAGGAATTTTAGTGATCATCTTGGCAACTTCCTTTTCCTTAAATCTGGAGTTCTAAAACCACTGAACAACTCTGATACAAAACACAAGAAATCTAGCATAAAATATAACAAGTAATTTTAATTGCATAGTTGGATTCAGAAGAAAGTAAGGGAATTTCAAGGAACCGGAGAAGAACAGGAGATGAACAGGCTGCTACAAGTGGAGCTGCAAGCCAAAACAGGAACCAATTTCGGGAACCAAGAGGTTTGGGTGTGAATCAATGGCAGTGCTGAAGGAAGGAGACAAGGCCTTGAGCCCTACAAATTGAGCAGTGGGAGGCCCCACAGAAATTCAGATCCCTCAAAGGCCTATGCCTAGAAAAAGGCACAATAGAAAAAAAAAAATCAACTCACCAGCAAAGGGAAATAAGGAAGCTGGCCTATTTTTACATGAATTCTGGTTGGAAATTTTGTAAAACGTTTCATGTAAGAAATTGTAACCTTAAGCCTACCTTCATGTGGGTTTGGCATTCTTATTTATTACCTGCAAGATCCAGGAAACCCCTATAAAGATATTTCTTTATCCATTCCTGGGCAAGTATATATCCACACTCAAGTTACTAACATAACCTGAGTTAGTAATTAATACCTGATTTAGGAAAAAGTGGTTGTTGATAAACACATTGTAGTTTTATTTGTAGAGTACTTAAGTATCTCTAAGTCTTTATATCTACCTACCTATTTCGGTAGGCCTGTATAAAATTCTTCTAGAATGTAACCTGAGTTAGTAATTAACACCTGATTTAGGAAAAATTGATCCTTGATGTAGTTTTATTTTGTAGACAGCTTATTTTATCTGTAAGTCTTTATAACTACCTACCTATCTTGGTAGGCCTGTACAAAATTCATCTAGAATGTAACTGAGTCCTTCTAAGCAGCTTCTTTTACTGTCACCCTAAAACTGAAGTAGATAACATTTCTGTTAAGGAGAAATACTTGAATTTGGGTGGCTGCAGCCAACTATGTATGTGGGTTCCTGTCCTGGTGCTTTGAATGAGACTAGTCTTGATTATGCAGACCAGATTAAGAAATGTTCGAATAAATGAGAATCCTTTTAAAATTCAGGAGCCTCATGCCCACCTTCAAGTCTAGTCCATTGAGTGCTTCATATGAGCATGGCTTCAGCACCCAAGGTGAAATAAAGCCAGTTTTATTTTCCCTGAAATGTATTTGTTCAGACCACAGAACTTTCCCATGCCCTGTCTTTTCAGTTCTTAAGCTGGTTCTGGGTCCCCACCTTCTTCTCTCTTCTTCCTTTACTTTGCATGCTAACCTGAATCTCAGCTTCAACCCAGATCATTCCAGTCATCACTACTCACCCTGGGTGGGTAGTTTGTCCTGTGCCAAATCCAATAAGTCACCTCCTAAGATCCCCATCCTTGTATGTTTCTGGTTGAGAGTTAGCCAAAAGGGTACTTGTATGCGATATAGAAGGCAAAAGTGAGGCAGCAGTGGTTTCTGACTGAAGGTCATCAAGGTTAGATGCAGTGACCAAAAAATGCCAAGGTATCAGGGAGCTCCATCCAGTTTGTCCTCACTCTCCTCCTCACTGCTTCCAGTTCTTCCCCACCTTTCATCCAGTTGACCAAGGAGAGCCCTAGGTCCTACTTCAGATGCTTGTCTGCAGACCTGCAGAGGCACAGTCACCCACAAAGGCCTCCTGTGACCCTCTTGTCTGCAAAGTCCCATCTTGGATGCTGGACATTCTTGGCTTCTCAGTCACACTGGATGTTGACTGCTCTGATCCTCCCACTTCCCTCCTCCACCGCCATCTCCCCAGCTCCTCTCATAATTGAGCTAGATCTAATTCCTATATGAAACTCCTTATCCCATGACAAATAATGATTATGTTTCCCCAATTGACCATGATTATGATTCACCCTGTTATATGGTACCCGAGAAGCCTGTAATATAGGACTGGATGATAAATATTTGTTATATCAGGATTCAACCCTGGCATCTTTTTTTCTGAACCATGGAGTGGCATGAAATCAGACAGAAAAGATAGGGTGACCCTTATCCCAAAGGAAGCATAGTGGCTGCTAGAGTCTATACAGCTCATTAGCTCATCTTACTGGCTCAGAACATCATTGTCATGTTCGTCCTATTCTGTGCTGCCCCTCATATCACAGAATGCTCAGATTCACAGATTCCAGGCCATGGCAGAACTGCCAAGCGCTTTCACTCTCCCTGTTTCCCTCTATCTCCTGCCCACCCTCATTTGTGTGCTTTGAATTCCTTTTTCTCTCATGCATGGAGCCAGCAGAAATTGCACCATTCTCACATGCTGAAGTGGAACTCCAAAAAGAACTGTTTCTGAGTTGTCGCTTTTAACGATGTCTTGCTGGCATTGCAGAGCAGCACATCAGCTAAAAAATGGGTAACCTTCATCTTGGCACACATTTCTCACTCAGCAAGTACACCCCAGCAGTTCCCACTTGGAGTTTTTTATGGAACAATTTTGTAGAATTTCCATTTATTACGCATTTAATTGCCTTTTAATTGGTGCAGCTGTCTTCAGCATGCTTGAGGCATATCGGAACTATCTTCCTTAGAACCCATTTCAGGCTTGCTTCCTGCCCTGGATTACATTATTGTCAGTCAAAACTTTGTGCTTGGGCCTCCCAAGTTTAATCAAAGACTTACTGTCTAGTATAAAAGCTTCTGATATTCATAATTTCTATAGGCAATGGGGAAAGAACAGTACTAAAAACGGGAGGTAATCTCTAGAACTAAAACTGACATTGTAATGTACCAAGTCCATGTCAACATGAAAATGATCACCAGTGGGTCTTGGAGTTCAGCAACATAAACTCCCATTCTAAATCCATTATTATCAAGTCATATGTCTCCGGTAAGTGGTTTGCCTTCTAGAACAAGGAGACTAGGCTGTAAAGATCCTGTCTGAATTTAATATTCTGTTGGTCTAATTATGACTTGTCAAAAGACCCTTATGATTTGTATTATATAGTTGAAATATTTTTAACATCAATAACATAGTTTTTAAATGCTGTGCTTGGATTATTTTTACTTTTGGCATGGACAGGCTCTCAGATACTTGCTTATTGATTTATTTACTTCTATATTTATTACACTAAGGAAGACGATGGTAGGGCTGGCTTAGGAGATCTATATTTAGGCTGGGAGAGTCTTGGAGCCTTGGTTTTCACACTTGTGACCCTAGAGTAGTATATACCTCATAGGGCTGTTGTGAGAATAAAAACGAAGATAATGATCATAGAAATTCTTTACAAACTAAAAGATGTTATATAATTTCATATAGTTGTTATTTTAATAAGAAATATACCCTGGGGATATATGAATAGCTCTTTCTTAAAAAAAAATATGGGTCACAGAACAACCTCAGTTATTCCAGGATTACTCACTCAATTACCCAGGTTGCTTTTTGACTCTGAACTCTTCCCCTGCTTTTTAGCATCTCTGTCGAGAGTAGAAATAGATGAGGAAATCTAACCCGTTCAGTTTGCTCCTTAAGAGAAATGGTGGTTAATGCTTTGGTATAAGAAGGGGATGCAAACAAGGAGCTGGGAACTGTATCATCCCCTGCTACCCCCACCTCCACCACCATATGGTTCCTGATTGCAGTCTACCACTGAGGGGTACCCACTTGAGACATGCAAGCAGTATAGAAGTTGAGGCCTTACTCGGGGTGAAGAGGTGGGGAATGACAGTGGCAACCAGAGGCAGGCAGACTGACAGTTATAGCCTGTCTCGGCAAGCTTTGGATGTGTTGCACTCTCATCATCACTCAGATTGAGATTGTTGGTGGAGGCACCCCAGAAATTGCTAGAAATTTTTGTGATTTCTGGGGAGCTCATGAGGAGAACCCAATCCAGAGCTTCAGGCTGAGATTTGAGAAATGGTTTCTCTGATGCTTGGCTCCCCCAGCTTCTCCAGTAGTTGTGTAAACCCCTAGTTCTCTATGTCAAAACTTATAATTCCTGGGATGTATAGCATGGCTTCTATTTTACAGACTGGATCCTATTTGATATAAACCTCTCTCTTGTCACCAATACCATGTATAGCAAAAATGTGTTAAGCACTTACTATAAGCTATTATGACCCAGTGCTTTACATGTATTATCTCACTTACTCCTCATCATAACCTTTCGAGATCAATCCTATTATTTCCTCCACTTTACAGATAAAGTGACTGAGTCTCAGAGAGGTTAAGGAACTTGCCCAAGGCCATGCAATAAGATTTGTCACATCATAGACCTTAAGAACCAGGATATCTTTATGAAATCAACCAGTAGGGTAATGTTCTTCCATGATAATACATTTGAGAGCCCACTGGGAGATTAGAGTGAATCAGCATCTCCCCAAAACCATAGCCATTCTATCCTAGTGATCGTCAAAAACACCACCATGACAGTCTGAGTGTTCAGAGATAACAAGTCACTAGTGAAACTAGGAACATGGGAGGGATGTGTTCGGTGCCAATGGGCATTGTCAAAATATCAGAACTGGTTCTGAGTCACATGTAGGGCCAGAGGAATGATGGTGATGGTAGTGACTGTCACCTCTTCAAGAAGCTATGAAAGATGGTCTGGAATTCTGATGCCAGTTACCTTTCCTACTGAGCTAAGACCTAGAAACATTCTCTTATCTGACCACAAAGTTACTATGCAGAAACAACTTTTCACTCCAAAGAGATTCTGACTTGAGCCTCATCATGCTAACTGAGCAGGGCCCCATGTGGACAATGCTGTGATTAAAAGGCTCAACTGGGGCACATGCCCAAGATGGCTGAATAGGAACAGCTCCAGCCTCCAGCTCCCAGCATGAGCAACACACCCACAGAGCATCCCTCATTGCTAGCACAGCAGTCTGAGATCTAACTACAAGGCGGCAGCAAGGCTGGGGGAGGGGCGCCCACCATTGCTGAGGCTTAAGTAGGTAAACAAAGCCTCCAGGAAGCTGGAATAGGGTGGAGCCCACCACAGCTCAAGGAGGCCTGCCTGCCTCTGTAGACTCCACCTCTGGGGACAGGTCATAGCTAAACAAAAAACAGCAGAAACCTCAGCAGAGGTAAATGTCCCTGTCTGAGAGCTTTGAAGAGAGCAGTGGATCTCCCAGCA
>NW_012122709.1:3147033-3148317 GCF_000951035.1 Colobus angolensis palliatus
CAAGAGAAAGCAGGAAAGATCTAAAATTGACACCCTAACATCACAATCAAAGGAACTAGAGAAGCAAGAGCAAACACATTCAAAAGCTAGCAGAAGGCAAGAAATAACTAAGATCAGAACAGAACTGAAGGAGATAGAGACACCAAAAAACCCTCCAAAAAATCAATGAATCCAGGAGCTGGTTTTTTGAAATGATCAACAAAATTGATAGACCAACAGCAAGACTAATAAAGAAGAAAAGAGAGAAGAACCAAATAGATACAATAAAAAAATGATAAAGGTGATATCACCACTGACCCCACAGAAATACAAACTACCATCAGAGAATATTATAAACACCTCTACATAAATAAACTAGAAAGCCTAGAAGGAATGGATAATTTCCTGGACACTTACACTCTGCCGAGACTAAACTAGGAAGAAGTTGAATCCCTGAAGAGACCAATAGCAGGCTGTGAAATTGAGGCAATAATTAATAGCCTACCAACCAAAAAAATCCAGGACCAGATGGATTCACAGCCGAATTCTACCAGAGGTACAAGGAGGAGTTGGTACCATTCCTTCTGAAACTATTCCAATCAATAGAAAAAGGGAATCCTCCATAACTCATTTTACCAGGCCAACATCATCCTGATACCAAAGCCTGACAGAGACACAACAAAAAAAGAGAATTTTAGACCAATATCCATGATGAAGATCGATGCAAAAAATCCTCAATAAAATACTGTCAAACCAAATCCAGCAGCACATCAAAAAGCTTATCCACCATGATCAAGTGGGTTTCATCCCTGGGATGCAAACCTGATTCAACGTACACAAATCAATAAATGTAATCCAGCATATAAACAGAACCAAAGACAAAAACCAAATGGTTATCTCAGAAGATGCAGAAAAGGCCTTTGACAAAATTCAACAGCCCTTCATGCTAAAAACTCTCAATAAATTCGGTATTGATGGAACATATTTCAAAATAATAAGAGCTATTTATGACAAACCCACAGCCAATATAATACTGAGTGGGCAAAAACTGGAAGCATTCCCTTTCAAAACTAGCACAAGATAGGGATGCCCTCTCTCACCACTGCTATTCAACATAATGTTGGAAGTTCTGTCTAGGGCAATCAGGGAAGAGAAAGAAACAAAGGCTATTCAGTTAGGAAAAGAAGAAGTCAAATTGTCCCTGTTTGCAGATGACGTGATTATATATTTAGAAAACCCCATCATCTCAGCCCAAAATCTCCTTAAGCTGATAAGCAACTTCAGCAAAGTCTCAGGATACAAAAT
>NW_012122709.1:3149305-3149837 GCF_000951035.1 Colobus angolensis palliatus
AAGAAATGGGGAAAGGATTCCCTATTGAATAAATGGTGCTGGGAAAATTGGCTAGTCATAAGTAGAAAGCTGAAACTGGATCCTTTCCTTACTCCCTATACGAAAATTAATTCAAGATGGAATAGAGACTTAAATGTTAGACCTAAAACCATAAAAACCCTAGAAGAAAACCTAGATAATACTATTCAGGACATAGGCATGGGCAAGGACTTCACAACTAAAACACCAAAAGCAACAACAACAAAAGCCAAAATTGACAAATGGGATCTAATTAAACTAAAGAGCTTCTGCACAGCAAAAGAAACTACCATTGGAGTGAACAGGCAACCTAAGAATGAGAGAAAATTTTTGCAATCTACTCATCTGACAAAGGGCTAATGCCCAGAACCTATAAATAACTCAATCAAATTTACAAGAAAAAGAAAACAACCCCATCAAAAAGTGGGCAAAGGATATGAACAGACACTTCTCAAAAGAAGACATTCATACAGCCAACAGACACATGAAAAAATGCTCGTCATCACTGGCCATC
>NW_012122709.1:3150167-3176844 GCF_000951035.1 Colobus angolensis palliatus
TCAGCAAACTATCACAAGAACAGAAAACCACACACTGCATGTTCTCACTCATAGGTGGGAATTGAACAATGAGATCACTTGGACACAGGAAGGGGCCCATCACCCACCGGGTCCTATTGTGGGGAGGGGGGAGGGGGCAGGGAAAGCATTAGGAGATATACCTAATGTAAATGACAAGTTAATGGGTGCAGCACACCAACATGGCACATGTATACATATGTAACAAATCTGCACGTTGTGCACATGTACCCTAGAATTTAAAGTATAATAAAAATAGATAAATAAATAAATAAAAATAAAAAAACAAATAAATAATATAAAGTAAACCAAACAAAATTTTTTTTAAAAAAGGCTCAACTGTGGTTACAGGGGCTCTAGTAATTGACACCATTTCCCCAATTTCATCCAATGAATAGGCATTCCTTCCTAAAGGAACTTCAAATATGATTAATACAAGGTTGAGTTGAAGAAAGAGAAAGGAATGTAGAAGAAACAAGTAAGAAGCCAAAGAACCGCTTTTATAGTAAACATGTGAATCTTACTGCACAAACTAGGATTTGCGAGAAATGTCGCATGTTCCTTAATGAAGCTGGCTTTGAGATCCCCATCCCTCTGAATTGATGGGAAATTCAACTTTAGTCATTGTTAGAGTGTTCTCTCCTCTCTGCCATCTCCCCAGGATATACAAAAGTCCTGAAATTCCTCTGCAGAACAGCCTATTTAGGAAGGCCCCTGGCAACTGGTCCCTGGTCATATTTCAAGCTCCTATAGCTCCATGAAAATGGGAGACTCGCTGCAACATCATATGTGCTTTCAGGAACGTTTGCACCTGCAAGCCCTGCATCTAGGGTGTGCCTCCTGGAAAGCATGAGCCATTCCTCACTGAGGACTTGCTCCCTCCCTGGAATGGTTTAAGGGAGTGGGGTTCTGTCCTTGGTAATTTTCATCCTGATCCTCCTATCATTCCAGTTGCAGCTGAGAAGTCACTTCTGCAGGGAGGCCTTTCCTGACCACCTAATACATCATCCCCATTCCTAGCATATTCATTATTATCTTTAAAGTATTTACTTATATCTAAATTAATGTGGTTCAGTGATTTTGATTACTTATTTCCCACCTTCCTTTAGCTCCTCCCTATATTAATAATAACATCAAACATTTATTGAAAGCTTACTGTATGAATCCAATGGATTTACAACTGGACTCCTTTAATGCTCAAAATAAGCCTGTGATATGGGTTCCGTTTCATCAAGCCCCTTTTTAAGCAAGTGAGACTCTGAGGCTCAGAGAGGTTAAATAACTTATTGAAGGCAATCCAGCCAGAATTACTGAGCCATGATTTAGACCCAAAGTGTTCGTCTCTAGAGTCCTACTGCTTAACTACTATGTCATTTAGCATTTCCCCAATTATTATCACTCACTCAGAATTTTCTCTCTGATTACTAAGAATATACCCAACATTCCCTTTCTTCCCCCCAACTCTTTCTTCCTTTTTTCAGTACTTATTTAGATATGACTTGAATTTGCTAACTTATTTTCTCATTTTATATCCCTAGCCCTTGGTTTTAATTTTTCTTCTTGCTGGAGTAACTATTTTAATAAATATTTAAGCAGTGTTTTATATGATAAAACTTTTGGGGCCTGGTATGCCTGAGAATATCTTTATTTCACCATCCTATTTAAATGATTGGTTCAAACAAACCTAGACTTTCATATCTAACCAAACATCTGGATTTGTTCGAACCAACAGCCATTAACCAAAAAACAAAAACAAAAAAATCCTGGTTTTGAAGTTCCTTTTCTTTTTAATACTTGAAAAATATCATCAGTTGAGTTGTGCTATATCCAGGGTTACTGAGACCTCTGATGTCAATCTGATTATTTTTCCTTTGAAGATGATCTGCTTTTTTCTTCTAGCCAAAAGGTTTTAGAATTTTTTCTTCGTCTTTTGTGTTCTTCTTCTAAATGTGTATGGATTTTAAAATTATTCTTGTTTAACACTCTACAAGCCCTTTCAGACTGAGATATTAACATATTGTATATCAGCTTTCCGTTGCTGTATAATAAACATGCCAGAACTTGGTGGCTTAACAAGCAACCTTTTCTTTATTTGTGATTCTATGGGTTAGCAATTTGGGCTGGGTTCTGCTGGTGCCTCTTCACAGGCACTTATCAGATAAATGGCTCTGCTTCTAGTGTCAATTGACAGTCAGCGAATAATAGAATAATGAGGGCCACTGGGCCATGTGTTTCTCATCATCCGTCTGGCTAGCTTGGGCTCACTCACAGAGTGGCTCAGTTCAAAAAGCAATGAAAGATGGTAAGTCCCAGTGTGCCACACTTTTCAAATCTCTGCTGGCATCAATTTTGTTCTTTTCTCATTGGCTAAAACAAGTCACCTGACTATGCCTAGAGTGCGGTCTGGGAGAGCCAACGGGCATGGCTATAGGGAGGTAAAACAACGTGGGGACCCTTTTTGCAAAATCTGTCACATCATCCTTTAATTCTGAAAAAATCTTGATGACATTTCCAAGTATTTTCTCATCGACACTTACTTTTGCTCTCTCCGAGATCCCTAACATAGAAATATTAATTTCCATTTTTCTCCTTCATCTCTCTTAACTTTTAATCGGATAGTTTGACTGTTTTAATCTCTGTGGGAGGGTTCTTGACCTGATTTTTTACTTTACGTGTTCATTTCGTGACTACGTGCATTCTGATTTGTTCTCAAGTGATCTGTTGTGTTCCTTATGTTAACAATTATATTTTTCATGCCTAGCATCTTCAGTCAGTTTTTCTTTGACTGTGTTTGCTTCCTGTCTCCAGAATCCTCCTTTACCCTTGTAAAGGATATTATCTTATACCCTATTATCCTAGTATAGAGTACTTCCTATACTTATTTGAAATTTGTTTCTGTCTGGTTTATTAAGTTTGAGTCTTTGCTTTCTGGTTTCCCTTTGTTGCTTTATTTGAGGGTACAGATATATTGTCACCTTTTCTCTAAGATTCGTATTACCCTGAGAATATCAACTGCCTTGGCTGATAGTGGGCATATGAAAGAAAGAGTCCTTGCACGGGGCCTGAGGCTCAGGTCCCTAGTGAGTTAGGGAGCTGGCATGGTGCAAAAAAAAAAACACACGAAATCTCTGGGCACCATTTCCTAGATACGCCTCAACTCCCAAATAAGTTACTTTGAACCTCAAACTACATCCTCCAGTTTTCAGAATAGTAGCTAAGACTGCTTGAGCACTTAGTATGTATCAGTTTTAAGTACTTTCACATGTATTGCATCTTTTAAACCACCTAAGAGGTGGGTAATATTATGTCCACTTTAGAGATGAGAAACAGAGACAGAGAGAAAGTAACTTTCCTGAAGTCACAGAAAAGTAAATGATGGGGACAGGATTGAAATCTAGACAGTCTAGCTTCAGAGCCCATGTTCTTAATCTTTATACTACGGAGTGGGGAGGGTTGGAGAAGAGGAACCTGAGAATATCAACCACCTTGGCTGATAGTGAGTGTGTGAGGGAGGGTCCCCCTTTCTCCAGCCCTTCCCATTCCATAATATAAAGATGAAGAGCACAGGCTCTGAAGGCGTCAGGACTTCTGCCTGACCCAGTTTTATCTGCTCTCCACCCAGGTGCACTCCAACACTGCCCTGACATTCCCCTGATGCTTCTAGCTGCTGCTAAGCCAGCAGGACTGTTTTTCTGCCTGGCAAGAAATTTTCTGCTTGTAGCAATGTGAGAGAATGATCAAGATATAACCAGAACACTCTTTTCTGTAGTCTGTTCCCAATCTTGGCACCAGATCCTCTATCCCTTTCTACACTCACTGCCCCCACCCCTGCCCCGTCATTACATACCCTGAGACCCAATCACCATTTGCCTCACCAGTATCTTTTTGCCTTTTGTGGGGGTTTTATGCCATGTTATTAGATGCATCCAACTTGTTTATGTGACAGCTTTGGGGCTGGTTCAGAGGAAGGAGCCAGCATCACATATTAGGTCACCATCTAGGCAGGAAACATCTGTGTATGTAATTTCCGAAGTAACTTATTCACTAATCCTAGCCCCAGCGAACATCTAGCTCCATGAGTGCTGACCTCTCCTCTTCACCAGGTATTTCCTTCTGGCTCATATTCAATCCCCAAAATCAACACAAGATTTTTTGTTATCTTATCAGTCTTTAAAGTTGATCGGCCTTCTGCAAAAATGGATCTCTATACATACTTACATACATATAAACATCCACACTCAGAGCTAAAATTGACCTTATAACAGGCAACATTTCTGAGTCCTTCCTTTTCTCCTTCTTAACATTGATATTTAATCCCTCATTGTTTGAGCATTTTTAACAGTTTTCCTAAATAATACAGGCATCTAGATCTCTCTCTAGCCACACAGCACTTCTTTTTTATTTTATCACTATTACACTTTAAGTTCTGGGATACATGTGCAGAATGTGCAGGTTTGTTACATAGGTATACATGTGACCTGGTGGTTTGCTGCACCCATCAACCTATCATCTACATTAAGTATTTCTCCTAATGCTATCCCTCCCCTAGCCCCCCATCCCCCAACAGGTCCTGGTGTGTGATGTTCCCCTCCCTGCGTCCATGTATTCTCATTGTTCAACTCCCACTTATCAGTGACAACATGTGGTGTTTGATTTTCTGTTCCTGTGTTAGTTTGCTGAGAATGATGGTTTCCACCTTTATCCATGTCACTGCAAAGGACACGAACTCATCCTCTTGTAAGGCTGCATAGTGTTCCATGGTGTATATTTGCCACATATTCTTTATCCAGTCTATCATTGATGGGCATTAAGGTTAGTTCCAAGTCTTCGCTATTGTGAACAGCACTGCAATAAATATATGTGTGCATGTGTTTTTATAGCGGAATGATTCATAATCCTTTGGGTATTTACCGAGTAATGGGATTGCTAGGTCAAATGGTATTTCTGGTTCTAGATCCTTGAGGAATTGCCACACTATCTTCCACAATGGTTGAAATAATTTACATTCCCACCAACAGTGTAAATGTGCTCTTATTTCTCCACATCCTCTCCAGCATCTGTTGTTTCCTGACTTTTTAATGATCACCATTCTAACTGGCATGAGATGATATCTCACTGTGGTTTTGATTTGCATTTCTCTAACGACCAGTGACAATTCACTTTTTTTCATGTTTGTTGGTCATATAAAGGTCTTCTTTTGAGAAATGTCTGTTCATATCCTTTGCCAACTTTTTGGTGGGTTGTTTATTTCTTGTAAATTTGTTTAAGTTCCTTTTGATTCTGGATATTAGCCCTTTGTCAGATGGATAGATTATGAAGATTTTCTCCCATTCTGTAGGTTGCCTGTTCACTCTGATGATAATTTCTTTTTCTATGCAGAAGCTCTTTAGTTTAAATAGACACCATTTCTCAGTTTTGGCTTTTGTTGCCTTTGCTTTTGGTGTTTTAGTCAGGAAGTCTTTGCCCATACCTATGTACTGAATGGTATTGCCTTGGATTTTCTTTTAGGGTTTTTGTGGTTTTAGGTCTTACATTTTTAGTGTACATTTAGTCTTACATTTAGTCTTTAATCCATCTTTAGTTAATTTTCTTATAAGGCGTAAAGAAGAGGTCCAGTTTCAGTTTTCTGCATATGGCTCGCCAGTTTTCCCAACACCATTTATTAAATAGGAAATCCTTTCCCCATTGCTTGCTTTTAGTTTTTTCAAAGATCAGATGGTTGTAGATGTGTGGTGTTATTTCTGAGGCCTCTCTTCTGTTCTATTGTTCTATATATCTGTTTTGGTACCAGAACTATGCTCTTTTGGTTACTGTAACCTTGTAGTATAGTTTGAAGTCAGGCCGTGTGATGCCTCCAGCTTTGTTCTTTTTGCTTAGGATTGTCTTGGCTATATGGGATCTTTTTTGGTTCCATATGAAATTTAAAGTAGTTTTTTTCTAATTCTGTGAAGAAAGTCAGTGATAGCTTGATGGAGATAGCATTGAATCTATAAATTACTTTGGGCAGTATGGCCATTTTCACAGTATTGATACTTCCTATCCATGAACATGGAATGTTTTTTCCATTTGTTTGTGTCCTCTTTTATTTCCTTGAACAGTGGTTTGTAGTTCTCCTTGAAGAGGTCCTTCACATCCCTTGTAAGTTGTACAGATATTCACTTTGTAGCAATTGTGCATGGGAATTCACTCATGATTTAGCTCTCTGTTTGTCTATTATTGGCATATAGGAATGCTTGTGATTTTTGCACATTGACTTTGTATCCTGCGACTTTGCTGAAGTTGCTTATCAGCTTAAGGAGATTTGGGGCTGAGACGATGGGGTTTTCTAAATCTACGATCTTATCATCTGCAAACAGATTATTTGACTTCCTCCTTTCCTCTTTAAATATACTTTATTTCTTTCTCTTGCCTGATTGTCTTGGCCAGAACTTCCAATATTATGTTGAATAGGAGTGGTGAGAGAGAACATCCTTGTCCTGTGCCAGTTTTCAAAGTGAATGCTTCCAGTTTTTGCCCAATCAATATGATGTTGGCTGTGGGTTTGTCCTAAATAGCTCTTATTATTTTGAGATATGTTCCATCAGTACCTAGTTTATTGGGAGTTTTTAGCATGATGGGCTGTTGAATTTTATCGAAGGCCTTTTCTCCATCTGTTGAGATAATCATGTGGTTTTTGTAATTGGTTCTATTTACCTGGTGGATTACGTTTTTTGATTTGTGTATGTTGAACCAGTCTTGCATCCCCAGGATGAACCCGACTTGATCATGATGCATAATCTTTTTGATGTGCTGCTGGATTCAGTTTGCCAGTATTTTATTGAGTATTTTTGCATCAATGTTCATCAGGGATATTGGCCTGAAATTTTCTTTTTTTGTTTTGTCTCTGCCGGGTTTTGATATCAGGATGATGCTGGTCTCATAAAATGAGTTAGCGAGGAGTCCCTCTCTTTCTATTTTTTGGAATAGTTTCAGAAGGAATGGTACCAGCTCCTCATTGTACCTCTGGTAAAATTCGACTGTGAATCCATATGGTCCTGGGCTTCTTTTGATTGATAAGCTATTAATTACTGCCTCAATTTCAGAACTTGTTATCGATCTATTCAGGAAATTAGCTTCTTCCTGGTCTAGTCTTGAGAGAGTGTATGTGTCCAGGAATGTATCTATTTCTTGTAGATTTTCTAGTTTATTTGCATAGAGGTGTTTCTAGTATTCACTGATGGTAGTTTGTATTTATGTGGGATCAGTGGTGATATCCCCTTTATCATTTTTTATTGTGTCCATTTGATTCTTTTCTCTTCTTTATTAGTCTAACTAACAGTTCATCTATTTTGTTAATCTTTTCAAAAAAAATCAGCTCCTGTATTCACTGATTTTTTGAAGGGTTTTTCATGTCTCTACTTCCTTCAGTTCTGCTCTGATCTTAGTTATTTCTTGTCTTCTGCTAGCTTTTGAATTTGTTTGCTCTTGCTTCTCTAGTTCTTTTAATTGTGATGTTGGGGTGTCGATTTTAGATCTTTTTTGCTTTCTGATGTGGGCATTTAGTGCTATAAGTTTCCCTTTAAACACTGCTTCAGCTGTGTCCCAGAGATTCTGGTACATTGTGTTTTTGTTCTCATTGGTTTCAAAGAACTATTTATTTCTCCCTTAATTTGGTTATTTACCCAGCAAGTCATTCAGGTGCAGGCTGTTTAGTTTCCATGCAGTTGTGTAGTTTTGAGTGAGTTTCTTAATTCTGAGTTCTAATTTGATTGCACTGTGGTCTGAGAGACTCTTTGTTATGATATCTGTTCTTTTGCAATTGCTGAGGAGTGTTTTCCTTCCAATTGAGTGTGGTCAATTTTAGAATAAGTGTGACGTGGTGCTGAGAAGAATGTATATTCTGTTAATTTGGAGTGGACAGTTCTTTAGATGTCTATTAGGTCTGCTTAGTCCAGAGCTGAGTTCAAGTCCTGAATATCCTTGTTAATTTTCTGTCTCATTGATCTGTTTAATATTCACAGTGGGGTGTTAAAGTCTCCCACTATTATTGTGTGGGAGTCTAAGTGTCTTTGTGGGTCTCCAAGAACTTGCTTTAGGAATCTGGTGTTCCTGTATTGGTGTATATATATTTAGGATGATTAGCTGTTCTTGTTACATTGATCCCTTTATCATTATGTAATGCCCTTCTTTGTCTTTTTTGATCTTTGTTGGTTTAAAATCTGTTTTATCAGAGACTAGGGTTGCAACCCCTGCTTTTTTTTTTTGCTTTCCATTTGCTTGGTAAATATTCCTCCATCCCTTTATTTTAAGCCTGTGTGTGTCTTTGCACATGATATGGGTCTTCTGAATACAGCACACCAATGGGTCTTGACTCTTTATCCAATTTGCCAGTCTGCGTCTTTTAATTGGGGTATTTAGCACATTTACATTTAAGGTTAATATTGTTATGTGTGAATTTGATCCTGTCATTATGATGCTAGCTGATTATTTTGCCCATTAGTTGATGCAGTTTCTTCATGGTGTCAATGGTCTTTTCAATTTGGTATGTTTTTGCAGTGGCTGGTACCGATTTTTTCTTTCCATATTTAGTGCTTCCTTCAGGAGCCCTGGTGGTGACAAAATCTCTCAGCATTTGCTTGTCTCTAAAGGATTTTATTTCTCTTTTGCTTATGAAACTTTATTTGGCTGGATATAAAATTCTGGGTTGAAAATTTTTTTCTTTAAGAATGTTGAATATTGGCCCCCAGTGTCTTCTGGCTGGTAGGCTTTCTGCAGAGATACCTGCTGTTAGTCTGATGGGTTTCCCTTTGTGAGTAACCCAACATTTCTCTCTGGGTGCCCTTAACATTTTTTCCTTGATTTCAACCTTGGAGAATCTGAGGATTATGTGTCTTGGGTTTGCTCTTTTCAAGGAGTATCTTTGTGGTGTTCTCTGTATTTCCTGAATTTGAATGTTGGCCTGTCTTGCTAGGTCAGGGAAGTTCTCCTGGATCATATACTGAAGAGTGTTTCCTAACTTGGTTCCATTCTCCCCATCACTTTCAGGTACACTAATCAAACATAGATTTGGTCTTTTAACGCAGTCCCTTATTTCTTGGAGGCTTTGTTCTTTCCTTTTCATTCCTTTTTCTCAAATCTTGTCTTCACGCTTTATTTATTAAGTTGATCTTCAGTCTCTGATATCCTTTCTTTCACTCGATCACGTCGGCTATTGATACTTGCGTATGCTTCCCAAAGTTCTCATGCTGTGTTTTTCAACCCCATCAGGTCATTTATGTTCTTCTCTAAACTGGTTATTCTAGTCAGCTATCTCTCTAACCTGTTTTCAAGGTTCTTAGCTTCCTTGCATTGGGTTAGAACATGCTCCTTTAGCTCGGGGAAGTTTGTTATTGCCCACCTTCTGAAGTCTACTTCTGTCAATTTGTCAAACTCATGCTTCATTTAGTTTTGTTCCCTTGCTGGTGAGGAGTTGTGATCCTTTAGAATAGAAGAGGTGTTCTGGTTTTCAGAATTTTTCAGCATTTTTGCACTGGTTTTTCCTCATCTTCATGGATTTGCCTACCTTTGGTCTTTGATGTTGGTGATGGGGTTTGATGATGATGGGGTTTCTGTGTGGACATGCTTTTTGTTGATGTTGATGCTATTCCTTTATGTTTGTTAGTTTTTCTTCTAACAATCAGACCCCTCTGTTGCAGGTCTGCTGGAGTTTGCTGCAGGTCCACTCTAGACCCTCTTTGCCTGGGTATCACCAAAAGAGGCTGAAGAACAGCAAAGATTGCTGCCTGTTCCTTCCTCTGGAAGCTTCATACCAGAGGGGCACCTGCCAGATGCCAGCCAGAGCTCTCCTGTGTGAGGTGCCTGTTGACCCCTGCTGGGAGACGTCTCCCAGTCAGGAGGCAGGGGGGTCAGGGACCCACTTGAGGAGGCAGTCTGTCCCTTAGCAGAGCTTAAGTGCTATGCTGGTAGATCTGCTGCTCTCTTCAGAGCTGTCAGGTAGGAACCTTTAAGTCTGCTGAAGCTGTGCCCACAGCTGCCCCTTCCCCAAGGTGCTCTGTCCCAGGGAGATAGGAGTTTTATCTGTAAGCCCCTGACTGGGCCTGCTGCCTTTCTTTCAGAGATGCCCTGCCTAGAGAGGAAGATTCTAGAGAGGTAGACTGGCTACAGTGGCTTTGCTGAGCAGCAGTGGTCCCTGTTCGAACTTCCAGGTGTCTTTGTTTACACTGTGAGGGGAAAAACCGCCTGCTCAAGCCTCAGTAATGGTGGACCCCTCTCCCCCATCCAAGCTGGAGCATCCCAGGTCGACTTCAGACTGTTGTGCTGGCAGTGAGAATTTCAAGCCAGTGGGTCTTAGTTTTCTGGACTCCATGGGGATGGGATCTGCTGAGCAAGACCACTTGGCTCCCTGGCTTCAGCCCCGTTTCCAGGGGAGTGGATGGTTCTGCCTTTCTGGTATTCCAGGCACCACTGGGGTATGAAAAAAACTCCTGCAGCTTGGTGTCTTCCCAAATGGCTGTCCAGTTTTGTGCTTGAAACCAAGGGCCCTGGTGGTATAAGCACCTGAGGGAATTTCCTGGTCTGTGGGTTGCAAAGACCATGGGAAAAGTGTAGTATCTGGGCCAGAGTGCACCATTCCTCACTGTACAGTCCCTCATGGCTTCCCTTAACTAGGGGAGGGAGTTCCCTGACCTCTTGTGCTTCCTGGGTGAGGTGACACCCCACCCTGCTTCAGCTCACCCTCCGTGGGCTGCACCAACTGTCTAACGAGTCCCAGTGAGATGAGCCAGTACCTCAGTTAGAAATGCAGAAGTCATCTGCCTTCTGTATAGATCTCCCTGGGAGCTACACACCAGAACTGTTCCTATTCGGCCATCTTATGCCCACTATTATTCCCACACAGCACTACTACATATGTCTAGGACTGCACTTTTTGGTTCTGAGTAGCCTGGGGTCTTCTTCTTGCTCCTTTCCGGAATTGTAGCCATCCTTTAAAATTTAGTTCTTATGTCCCTACCTCCCTGAGACCCTTCCCTTGTTGCTCAGTCCAAAGCAACCTCTCTGAACCTACATAGCACAGAGACTGTAAAAGCCTCACACATGCAGTATTTGCTCCTTTTTATGTGAGTGTCTGCATTCAGGTTCTGCAGACTCCCTACTAGGCTATCTATAGTCCTTCACAAGACTAATCCCAAAGCTTGAGGTCAAGACATTTAAGTTCTGAATGTCCCCCTACTTTACAGATATCCCCTTTCCTTTTCCAGTTTATTTCAACTTACAAAATAGTTTAGATATAAAAATAAACTTTTCTGCATTGGCAAAAGGATTATGGATGTGTGTTGTATGTGGCATGCCAATCCTGGCTCTTTTATCATTTCATTTCATGACTTTAAACCAGTCACTTTGCTCCTCTGACGCCAGTCTATCTCGTCTACCAAAAAAAAAAAAAAAAAAAGTCTGGGCTAGGTGATTTCTGAGGCTCAGTCTATGATGCATGTTGTAAATACCTTTAGGTCTGGGCCCCCATATAGTGATTGATTGATTGATTGATTGATTGATTGATTGATTTGTGGCTCCTATAGCACTGTGAGCAAATATTGGGACTTGGTATTGTTGGATTAAACAAGGAATCAGTGATTATCTTAGGTGCTTTGTAGTCCTGATTCCTTAGTAGATGGACTCTGATCTAGTGGATTGCCAGATCATGGGCATATTTTCATAAATTATCTCTGAAAACAAAAGTTATATTAGTCAGTTGACCCTGTTTTTTCAGGGGAGTCCAAGTTTCTGATGTCTCATTTGTGATGAGTAACTTCCCTGAGAAAATGTCCTCTAGGTAACTATAGATAAATTGAGAGGTGCTGCAGGTTGTTTTTCCTGTACCTAAATTATATAATTTCCATTTTCCAGAAGTTAGAATCAAGACCCTGTGGAAAAAATCCATTTTATCCAAAGTATTTTATGTTTTATGGCAAACATCTTCCTGTGAGTCACTACCTGGATGTGGTCCAAAGGTGGGAAATAAAGAAATTGCCTCGGCCGGGCGCGGTGGCTCACGCCTGTAATCCCAGCACTTTGGGAGGCCAAGGCGGGTGGATCACGAAGTCAGAAGATCAAGACCATCCTGGCTAACACAGTGAAACCCCGTCTCTACTAAAAAAATAAAAAAATAAAAAAATACAAGAAAATAGCCGGGCATGGTGGCGGGTGCATGTAGTCCCTGCTACTTGGGAGGCTGAGGCAGGAGAATGGCATGAACCCCAGAGGTGGAGCTTACAGTGAGCCGAGATAGCGCCACCGCACTCCAGCCTGGGCGACAGAGTGGGACTCCATCTCAAAAAAGAAAAAAAAAAGAAAAAGAAAGAAATTGCCTCCTCCCTGGGGTGGAAGCTCTAGTTCCAGAAGGCTAGCTCCCACTGAGGATGGCAGACAAGGGAGTAGAGCTACCTTCAAACGCAGAAGCCCAAACTCCTTTGGGGATTTCTGAAAATGCAGTGACAAGGAGCAGACAAGGAGTCTAGCATTTTCTAGACTCCACCCAGAGGGAGAAAGCTGAAGCCCCTAGGGCCACCCCAGCCAGTAACTGTATAACTCCTCCCCTGACCCTGTGTTTCTACGAGATCCAGAGATCCAAGCTGGCCAGAATCTTCACAGCTCACTCCCAGCACAGGCACACAGCAGGGGGGCTGACTCTCCGCTGTCACGTCAGTTAAAACCCAGCCAAGCAGTGGGAATTCTCTGTATTTTGTTCTATTATTAGAATCCAATTACCATCTGGTGGTAGGCTATAGGGAAGTGCTGTTCTTCTGCATCAGCAAACACACAAGACAGCAAGCAGTTCGTGTGCAAGCTGGAAGTGTTTAGAGCTTAGAGCAAAAAGCAGAGAAATAATTTTATTTGTACCCAAAGAATCTCATGCCCATTGGGATTCCCTTGGCTTCAGGATACACTTATTGAGCTTGACCTTATAAAGGAAGGACCTTATTCTGATGTCATGCTGACATTTAAGTTCTGAAATTCCTTGCCCAGGCCTAAGTCCATGCATTCAGGACATCCTTCACTGTGCCTACCTGTTTCCTTCCCTCCTAATAGCAGCCCAACAACAACTGGACATCAGGCTTTCCTCATGAGGTACGAAGCTGCTGCTTCAAGAACTACCATCTGAGGCAAGACTGAACAGCCCCTGGCCTTGATACCCATCCTTCTCCCCTTTTCTTGACTCAGGTCCCCATGGTGAGAGAAGCCAGAAGCTGCTTCGAGGTCAATGATTTGATGGATGTGAAAATATTTCAATGCATGTTTGATGGATATAAATAGTTTGATGGATGTTCAGCCCAAAGGTTCTCTTGGCCACCCCCTGAGGTGATTTGTTCTACCAAGGCTGGAAAAGAATTTATGCCTAGAATTTCTGCTATGCCATCTGAAACGTCTTTGGATGTTTAATGGAATTAGAATAAGGAGAAGTATTGCTGGAGGGATGAAAAAAGAGGATGGGGGAGAAAGTAGGGTCAACATGTCTTCAACTAAGGGACAGAACATATTTATCTCAGATGTTCTAGATGCCTTGGAGTAAAAGTTTCTGTTTCCGTCCCTTTTTGCTACTGAAGTTCCTAATTTCACTACTTTTCATTCCTCCCACCCACCCCGCTTCTTTCCCTCCTTCCATGCAGGTAGGTAAACGAGTTGTTGTAAATGGAAAGGCATTCAACAAGGTCAGGAAGCAGAAATCCTATACTCAGTGATCTGCCTCCAAGCCCATGCTGTCTCTTTGTGGCCAGGGAATTTCTCTGTCCAGATTAGAGACAGATCTAGGGCCTGAAGCAAAGTAGAACTGAGTCCCTTTCCCTTAGGCTCACCCCCAAGTCTCAGCTCTTTACATACCCCTCCCTACTTTTGTGTATAAGCAAGAAGCAGTACATACAGCGGAGAGAGAGCACAGAGCTTTGGTCCAACATCTGGAGCAGAGTTGGTAAACAGCCACCCACACAGGCATCCCAGGCCAGAGCAGCAGCCCCAGACCATCTGATTTCACCTTGAATTTTGTGAATTATGCTTGAAAGCTCTTTTTTTCCTTTCACTGGCAGTCAAAATAGTCTTATCAAATATAGCCAGAAATCACAAGTAGCCAAAACATGGTTCAGAAGAATTATAAATTTTTATCCTTTTTCTGTTTGAAGGTTTATATCTGGGCCAAACAGAATCAGGTTAGATTTTTCCCTCAGAACCCTTCATTTCCCTGTTTGTGTCTTTGTCCACTTCAAATCACCACTTTCCTCAGATGCACAGGTTCGTCTCGTACATATCCTTCTGATGTTAAAATCCTCTCCCACAAAATATTAGCAACTCATAATGCTGTGTTTTATAATCAGTTGTGTCTCAATGTTAACGAAATACAACATTAAGCACAGACTATACATTGGAAATATTATACATTGCCTCAATCATCACAAAATTCTACAAAGCTCATAATATTATTATTCCTATTTCATACATTAGAAAATTGAAGATCATACACATTAATTGAATTTTTCAAAGTCATTTGGTAAGCAACAGATGTAGGATTTGAACTTGGGTCTTTCAACTCCAAAGTCCATGCTTGTGCCAAAACAGTATGCTGCTTCTTAAGGACAAATAGCCTTCGCTTCTACAGAGACAGAGAGCTCAAAATGGACAATAGATTTCAGACACTGTTCCAATGCAAATGCACACACAGAGGGCACCTGAGGGATAAACAGCAAACAGAGAGCACTATTCAAGCTCAAGGCAAACAGTAAAAGTGAGAGGAAGGCAGCATAGGTCATTTCGATTGTGCAGGAAAAAAAAATAAATCCTTATCAATTTGTAGCAAGCATAACAAATCTTTCTCCCTCACTTTTTTGTTTGTTTGTTTTGGTTTGAGATTTTCTTTGCAAATCTCTTTTAACTGAAGAGTTGTACACTGAATACTTTGAAGAGCTAATCTTCTGAGTCTACAACATAAAGAGAACGCAACATATCAACACATAATGGTAGATAGGCAGGACATGGATATTGCATCTGGATGCTCCAGGTAATTAGCTACTGCCTGCCGTCTGGTGGGAGGAACTGGTAGTCAAAATTAAGCTCAACGTAGTTGAAATGTTTATTTGAGGAATCCACTAAATCCATTTAAGATTATCCACATTGATAGTTCGCTTTAAAGAAAAAATCTCTTTGTTATCATTACACTTTAAGGACCCATGAGTACAACAGTGTTGGGGTCATGTGCATGTGTCCCAGGTGGAGTTCACCATTTGGAGGTTCCTTGTGCTGATGCTCAGGGAGGACCATTATACCTGCCTGTCGGCATGGCCACACACCATGAAGAGAAGAGGGTGATTAGGGACAGAGAAAGGAAACTTGCATGACTGTTGCCCTAGACTGAGGCTATGTCAAAAAAAAAAATAATGATCAGTTGTCCTGTTCTTGACAAGGATAATGTAAGGACAAAAAGAATAATGCATAAGCCTTTCCAGATGTAGATTAGTATTCTTTAGAACAAGAGAGTTATTCAAAATAATTTCTTTATAGTCAACCTGTGGGTAGTATTTATTTTAGAAAAAAACAAATGTATAGATGTTATTTAGGTCACCTGAATTAAATAGATTGGGCAATGAAAGATTTGTTAAATACCTTTCTCCACTGGGCACTGTACTAGGTGCTGTTTTTATTGAAGACTAATTGGGCATTTAGTTGGCTGGGGAATAGTAATTGCTCTGAAATGTGAGCTGTTTTGAATAATAGCTATCAGCGTAATAAGGATTTACTCTGCAGACTTTATGGGCACAGAGGGAAAGAGTTTCAGAAAAAGACTTGAGCTTAGAGAGCTCATGCAATTCCATTAGGTAATGTTTTCCCAGGGGTCCCTGGAAATGGATGCCATTTTCCCCTATGGGAGTAATAGAGCCTGGGCTTGTTATTAACCAGAAAGAAAGAAAATATTCTGAAAACTCAACAATTGGCCAGTCTGATCTTTCCAGAATGGAGTTAGCTTAAGACCTGGCCCCTCAGATTTGTGGTGGGAGAAAAGCTAGTGTATTTATTTAGCTAGGCTTAGTGAATGCTCAGTGAATAATTGTGGAAAGGATAAGCCAAGGTAGGAACTTACTTTTCCAGACATTCTAAAAAAATAATATAATTGCCTGAGGAAGAACAGGAAATAAAGAGTGTTCATCTTTGTGTCCACTGAAAAGCAGAATGGCATGGGGGAAAGAGGTGAGAATTGGGACAAAATTTATGAGTTCATTGCTATATGACCAAGACGAAAAAACAAGATAAATATTTTGTGATAACAATAAAGACAGCTTCCTCAATCTCTACCCAACAAGCCTACCAAAATTTAAGGCTCAGCTCACCACTTTTCTTGGAAGCCTTCCCTGATACCTCCAACCAAAAGAATTTCCCCTTCCCTGAGCTTCCATTCTATAGTGAGGTCCATTCCTCACACAGTGCACTTCCAGAATGCCTTGCATTGACATGACAGACACACATCCTACCTCCCCCTGCATTGTAAGCTCTTATAGGGCAGGCTCCATGTTGTACACTTTTTCTTTCTTCATAGTGCTGCACACATAGCATGGACTCAGAATAAATCTTATAGGTGAATAAACTCATAATGGGTGAATAAACAAGTTTCTTTGAAATTCCAAATATTGGATAAATTTGTCTCTCAATAAGAAATTGGATTTCAGGGGAAATTTTACATCTTTTAGGAGTCAACATAGCAACTTTTTCTGATTATCTTAAAAATGTATTTCCGTGTTAGATTCACTCGAATCAGCATCCAAATGAGGTCACACATTACATTTGCTTGTTAGATCATTTCAATCCCTTTTAATCTATCCCTCTTTTTGCTTTTCTATACATACTTATTGTAAAAAGCAAGTAATCTTTTCTGTAGGGTATTCTACATTCTAGACTTAACTGATTGCTTCCTCTTGACATTGTTTAACTTGTTCCTCTTCCTTAACAGCATGCTGTTTTGGCATGAGCATGGACTTTGGAGTTGAAAGACCCAAGTTCAAATCCTACATCTGTTCCTTACCAGACAAATGACTTTGAAAAATTCAATTTATGTCTATGGTCTTCAGTTTTCTACTGTATGTCCTGTACACTGGTTGTTAGACCTGGAAGCTTGATAAGATTAAAGTAAAGTATTTTTAGCAACAAAACTTTGTAAGTGGCGCTATGTCTGGCTATTACATAGCAGCATGATATCTCCATGTTTTAAGTGATATAAAAGTCGATCAGGTTCTGATATCCATTATAAAGTTCCTCATTAAGCCTTAATATAATGAGTTTAGCAGCCATGAGGGCCATTACTTAGGTCCTTTATTTCATTAGAGAAATATTCTTTCATATCTGTGATTTTTCAATCCTATCATTCGTTCTGCATTTATTGTGGTAATTTTTCCATAAAGAAGTATTTTCCACATCCAGTATCTGGTGCCTTGAAATACAGTTTGCATTCAAAGAAATATCTACTCTTTTCTTTATCATTCTCCAAAATAACAAGTTAGAATGATAGCAAAATCTGATGGTGAGCAATGAGATGCTGATTTGTTTGCTTGGAGTATTCCTATGAACTCGTGAATTTTTATATATTCAAGAGTGTTTCAAAAACTTGCATTCATCATTATTTTTGATGCTCAAATGATCTTATCTTAAACTACTGGGGACTTCAAATTGATTTCTATGTGTTTTTATCCTTAACCATTTACTTCGTGTCAAAGAGACAGAAAAGTTTAAAGAATAATATAACATACTTCCAAATATAATCAACAACTGGTAATATTTTGCCACTTTTGCACTGAACTCTTTGAGAATGAGTTGCAGTCATGAACTTTAAATATTTCAGCTGGCATATCCTAAGAATAGGGACATCATCCTGTAAAACCGCACTGTCATTATTATAGCTAAGAACATTTCAGGTGGCAAAACTTCATAATGTCACCTGAAACCTATCTAATCTATATTGATATTTCTAAATTGTCCTCAAAATGTCTGTTTTTGTCCTGATACCCAACATCCAGTTAAGCTTCCCATGTTGCATTTGGTTGCCATGTCTCTGGGGACCCTTTTAATATACAATAATTTTCACACTTTATCTTTTCTTTAATAACACTGACTTCTTGAAACTTTAGTCCAGTTGATATCCTGATTTTTTCATTTGGCTAAATGCTTCCTTATGTAGTCACTTAACCTATTTCTCCATCCTCTATTTCCTATAAACCTCTATTTTCCTATAAAATAGACCTGAAGTAGCACTATCTAATAGATACAACATGAGCCACATGTATAATATTATCTAGTAGTTACTAAAAAAGTAAAAATAAAAAGAATATATATGTGTGTGTGTATAGTAAGTAATCATTCTTTGATTGCTATTTTGCTACATGTTTTCATCAGAAATGGATGTTGAATTTTGTCAAAAGCCTTTTCAGCATCTGTGAAAGTGATTCTATGGTTTTTCATCTTAGAATAATTAATGTGGTGAATTGTATTAATTTATTTTTTTAATTGAATGGTTCTCACGTTCTTGGAATAATTTTGTTGGAATAATGTTGTTCATGATATTTAGTAATAGTCGTACTGGTATTTTACTTTCCATTAGGGGAAATCTCAAGCATATGTGAAAGAAGAGGGAAGAACTTGATGAGCTACCACGAAATCATCACGTGTTGATAATTGTTGAAGCTGGGTGATTATTACATTCCCCCAATCCCTGCTCAGTTATTTAGATGCGAACCTCAGACATCATCATCATTTCATCCATAAATATTTTAGTACTTTTTTCTGAAAAAATATTTTTAAAGAAATAACCACAATAAAATTATAACAACTCAGATAATATTTGCAGAATACCGTGAAATAGCCAATCAGTGCTCAAATTTCCTTCATTGTCTCATATTATTTTTATAGTATGTTAGACTTAAGATCCAAATAAGGCTCATACATTGCAATGTTTGATATTTATTTTAAATTCCTTTTAATCCATAGGTCATTCTCTATCTCTTTCTTTTCTCTGCAGTTTATCTGTTGAGGCAACCTGGGTCATTTGTCATGTAGAAGGTTTCATAGTATTGATATGCTGGTTGCATCACCTTGGTGCCCTTTACCATGTTACTCTGTTTTCTGCTGTCAGCTTCTATTCCAGGGCTCTTCTCAATCTCAACTGGACAAATAGACTGAGTCAACCACAAAAAGACCACACTTAGCATTGAAAATCACTTAAAAAGACGCAAGGACAGGGATCACAGCATGCTAGCTCAGGGCATTTCCCTTCAGCTGTTCATGACTAATCTTTTTTCCCCTCAAGAGGCAGCTCAAGTGCAAGAGAATGCCTCTTTATTTTATTGAGGATTTTTGCACCAATGTTCATCAGCGATATTGGTCTAAAATTCTCTTTTTTTGTGTGTCTCTCCCAGGCTTTGGTATCAGGATGATGCTGGCCTCATAAAATGAGTTAGGGAAGTTTACCTCTTTTTCTATTGATTGGAATTGTTTCAGAAAGAATGGTAACAGCTCCTCTTTATACCTCCGGTAGAATTTGGCTGTGAATCCATTTGGTCCTGGACTTTTTTGGTTGGTAGGCTATTAATTATTGCCTCACTTTCAGAGCCTGATATTGGTCTATTCAGAGAGTGGTTTAGTCTTGGGAGGGTGTATGTGTCCAGGAATTTATCCATTTCTTCTAGATTTTCTAGCTTATTTGCATAGAGGTGTTTATAGTATTCTCTGATGATAGTTGTATTTGTGTGAGATCGGTGGTGATATCCCCTTTATCATTTTTTATTTCATCTATTTAATTCCTCTCTCTTTTCTTCTTTATTAGTCTTGCTAGCGGTCTATCAATTTTGCTGATCTTTTCAAAAAACTAGCTCCTGGATTCATTGATTTTTTTGAAGAGTTTTTTGTGTCTCTATCTCCTTCAGTTTTGCTCTGATCTTGGTTATTTCTTGTCTTCTGCTAGCTTTTGAATGTGTTTGCTCTTGCTTCTCTAGTTCTTTTAATTGTGATGTTAGGGTGTCAGTTTTAGATCTTTCCTGCTTTCCCTTGTGGGCATTTAGTGCTATAAATTTCCCTCTACACACTGCTTTAAATGTGTCCTAGAGATTCTTGGACGTGGTGTCCTTGTTCTCATTGGTTTCAAAGAACATATTTATTCCTGCTGTCATTTTGTTATGTACCCAGTAGTCATTCAGGAGCAGGTTGTTCAGTTTCCGTGTAGTTGTGTGGTTTTGACTGAGTTTCTTAATCCTGAGTTATAATTTTAAAATACTGGCAAACTGAATTCAGCAGCACATCAAAAAACTTATCCACCACGATCAAGTGGGCTTCATCCCTGGGATGCAAGGCTGGTTCAATATACACAAATCAATAAATGTAATCCATCACATAAACAGAACCAAAGACAAAAACCACATGATTATCTCAATAGATGCAGAAAAGGCCTTTGACAAAATTCAACAGCCCTTCATGCTTAAAACTCTCAATAAACTAGGCATTGAACAAACGTATCTCGAAATAATAAGAGCTATTTATGACAAGCCCATAGCCAATATCATACTGAATGGGTAAAAACTGGAAGCATTCCCTTTGAAAACCGGCACAAGACAGGGATGCCCTCTCTCACCACTCCTATTCAACATAGTGTTGGAAGTTCTGGCCAGGGCAATCAGGCAAGAGAAAGAAATAAAGTATATTTAAAGAGGAAAGGAGGAAGTCAAATTGTCCCTGTTTGCAGATGACATGATTATATATTTAGAAAACCCCATTGTCTCAGCCCAAAATCTCCTGAATCTGATAAGTAAATTCAGCAAAGTCTCAGGATACAAAATCAATGTGCAAAAATCACAAGCATTCTTATACACCAATAACAGACAAACAGAGAGCCAAATCATGAATTAACTCCCATTCACAACTGCTACAAAGACAATAAAATACCTAGGAATCCAACTTACAAAGGATGTGAAGGACCTCTTCAAGGAGAACTACAAACCCCTGCTCAATGAAATAAAAGCGGACAAACAAATGGAAGAACATTCCATGCTCATGGATAGGAAGAATCAATATCGTGAAAATGGCCATACTGCTGAAGGTAATTTACAGATTCAATGCTGTCTCCATCAAGCTACCATTGACTGTCTTCACAGAATTGGGAAAAAAAAACTACTTTAAAGTTCATATGGAATCAAAAAAGAGCCCACATAGCCAAGACAATCCTAAGCCAAAAGAACAAAGCTCTAGGCATCACACTGCCTGACTTCAAACTATGCTACAAGGCTACAGTAATCAAAACAGCATGGTACTGGTACCAAAACAAAGAGATAGACCAATGAAACAGAAGAGAGACCTCATAAATAACACCACACATCTACAACCATCTGATCTTTAACAAAACTGACAAAAACAAGAAATGGGCAAAAGATTCCCTATTTAATAAATGGTCCTGCGAAAACTGAATAGCCATATGTAGAAATTTTAAACTAGATCCCTTCCTTACACGTTATGTAAAAATTAACTCAAGATGGATTAAAGACTTAAATGTTAGACCTAAAACCGTAAAACCCTAGAAGAAAACTTAAGCAATACCATTCAGGACATAGGCATGGGCAAGGACTTCATGACTAAAACACCAAAAGCAATGACAACAAAAGCCAAAATTGACAAATGGGATCTGATTAAACTAAAGAGCTTCTGCACAGCAAAAGAAACTACCATCAGAGTGAACAGGCAACCTACAGAATGGAAGAAAATTTTTGCAATCTATCCATCTGACAAAGGGCTAATATCCAGAATCTACAGAGAACATAAACAAATTTACAAAAAAAAGTCAAACAACCCCATCAAAAAGTGGGCAAAGGATATGAACAGACACTCCTCAAAAGAAGACATGTATGCAGCCAACAGACACATGAAAAAATGCTCATCATCACTGGCCATCAGAGAAATGCAAATCAAAACCACAATGAGATACCATCCCACACTGGTTAAATCATTAAAAAGTCAGGAAACAACAAGTGCTGGAGAGGATGTGGAGAAATAGGAACACTTTTACATTGTTGGCAGGACTGAAAACTATCTCAACCATTGTGGAAAACAGTGTGGCAATTCCTCAAGGATCTAGAACTTGAAATACCATTTGACCCAGCCATCCCATTACTGGGTATATACTCAAAGGATTATAAATCATGCTACTGTAAAGGCACATGCACACGTATGTTTATTGCGGCACTATTCACAACAGCAAAAACTTGGAACCAACCGAAATGTCCATCAGTGATAGACTGGATTAAGAAAATGTGGCACATATACACCATGGAATACTATGCAGCCATAAAAATGGATGAGTTCATGTCCTTTGCAGGGACATGGATGAAGCTGGAAACCATCATTCTCAGCAGACTATCACAAGGACAAAAAACCAAACACTGCATGTTCTCACTCATAGGTGGAAATTGAACAATGAGAACACTTGGACACAGGGTGGGGAACATCACACAAATGAGTCTGTCATGGGGTGGGGGGCAGGGAGAGGGATAGCATTAGGAGAAATACCTAATGTAAATGACGAGTTAATGGGTGCAGCAAACCAACATGCACATGTATACGTATGTAACAAACTTGCATGTTTCTCACATATACCTAGAACCTAAACTATAATTATTTTTAAAAAAAGAGAGAACGCCTCTTGTACTTGATCACATGATAGGTGTGAGAGACCCCATGCCCTAAAAACTCCATGTCCCAAAAAAGGACTAGTATCGTCTCCCACAATGCCATATGCACAGCTTCTAAGGTTCAGCAAGAAATAAGCCTATTACACAAGTCACCACACTCAGGGAAGCTCAGGGCTATGGCTTCCCAGCAAGTATTTACAGCTTATTCATAGTCTTCCCAGTACAGCCAAAGTTTAATCAATTAGGAGTCAGTTTTACCATAGCAATGTCCAGGTTTCAAGAAAACAAAGCTAAGCCAAGTTTCGATTTTCCACAAGGAAGCAGTATTTTTGTTTATCCTTTACTTTCATCTGTATTTCCTATAAATTGATAGTTAGATGTATAGGCTTGATCAGATTCAGATTCACTATTTTACCAAGGCCACTTCATGTTTTGCATACCTTATAAAAGCCACATAATGTTTGCTGTGTCCTTTTTTGTAATGTTGGCAGTCATTGATTATCATTGCCCAGAATCATCAATCCTCTGGGGCTTGAAGAAGAGGATATTCTGAGACGATCATTTTTTTTTCTATTTATTCGCTGGAATAACTCCATAAAGAAAAAATTTCCCTCAGCAACTACTTGGTTACCCTGAGGTACCCTGAGTTCATAGAAAATAGGCAAGATAAATGCCTGGATCTTCCCTTTATTTCCACTCATCATAATAATGAATTAATCTACTAGCATCCTTCAAAGGTAATAAATGAGGAAGCTGTTCAGGAAGAAGTAAAGAAATGCAAAGGAGGATAAGAGAGCCCATATGGAGAAAGTGCAAACACAAAAATAATAAATGGATATATCTTCCCAAAGAGAGAAAAATAAGAGTCATAAGGATTACTTTGCTAAATTCTGTGCAAACAAATTTTAAAACTCAGATGAGATAGATTACTCTCTAGGAAAATAAACTTACCCCAAACATCAGAAAAAGCATTCCCCAAACAATATCAGTCCCAAATAGCTTCACAGGGGAATTCTACCGCATCCTTAAAAAATAGATAATCCTAATAGTATTGCAGCTATTCCAGAGCATAAGAAAAACATAGAATTTCCAAATTATTTTCATGATTTGAGTATAATTTTGATACCAAAGCTTGACAATGGTAGCTCAAATGGACAAAATGTATAGACAGTTTCACTTACCTATATCAATACCTAAATACTAAAAAGCAGCATTTGCAAACAGACCCAGAATAAAATTAAAAGAATAACACCTTATTCTTTTATGCTGTACTAGTCAAGGTTTCTCAGAGAAACAGAACCAGTAGGATATCCTTAGCATGCCAATGGTACACAACAGTTGTATAGGATGTAATGATTTGAGTAAAAAAGTAGGAAAATGAGAACATATATTGATATCAGCCTGAATCTCAATGAACATGTTGAATAGATAAACAAGCAATTAATAATAGTGATGTAGGTGGTGGTATGAATCTGAGCAGATGGGAAACAGTTAGAAACTTTACTGCACATGCATATACACACATTTGCATGCATACATACATGTACACACATGTATTACATCTATATGTAATTTTTGAATCATGCAAGTGTGTTATTGTATTAGTCAGTATTCTCCAGAGAAGCAGAATAATATGATATATATATAGATAGATGATAGATGACAGATAAATATATAGATAGGTTTATTATAAAGAATTTCATATGTACGTACATAGGCTGAGACCTGCTGTATAAGTTGGAGGCTCAGGAAAGCCAGTGGTGTAGTTCTAGTCTTAACCCCAAGACCTGAGAACCATGGGAGCCAATGGTCTAAGCTATGGTTTGAGTCCAAAGGTCCAAGAACCAGGAGCGCTGAGGTCCAAGGGCAAGAGAAGATGGATATCCTAGTTTGAGCAGAGGGGACCAATTCACCCTTTCTCCACCTGTTAGTTCTATTCAGGCCTACAACAAATTGGCTCATGCCCACTCACATTGATGAGAGCAATATTTACTCAGTCTACTGATTCAAATGCTAATCTCTTGCAAAACACCCTCACAGACACACCCAGAAATGTTTTACCAGCTATCTGAGTCTCTTAGCCCAATCAGGTTGACATATAATGTTAACCATCATAATTATCTATTAAAACTACATTAAAATAATAGCAAACAAAAAAGGGACAGATACAGGTAATTCAAGGGGACCCCCCCAATAGTATATTTTTAGGATGCTTCCTAATTTTATTTGGTGTTCTTAGAAATTTGAAATTTTTATCATATATTACCAAAGGAAGAGATAAAAATACTTTTATTTCTGCACATAAAAACTTTAACTTCTGCACATAAGGGTCATCTAAAAGTATTTCATTCGCATGTGATTAGGCTTAGAAAAAAGCACATATGCTTCAGCTTCAGCTGAACTTTAAATATTCCTATGATTTTGAATAGGGCATCTATTTGCCTTATTTCTCTCAGTTGCAGTCAGAATACATGCTGCATAACGCATCAAAGTTATATTTATTTATAGCCTATTAGTCACACAAGCTCTTTGTGGAGATGCTGGAAGAACTTTTTTGAAAATTGGGAAATAGATTTTATGGTCTAGCTTTCATCCTCTCTGTGTATGCCCATAACAGTGGGAGAGCCTAAGATCATTTTCAACATTTTTCTCTAAAATCAACATCCTGAATGCACTGGTTCTAAGAGCAAAGGGCAAATGGTTATATTTTACATAAAAATCTGTGAAGAAAGAGAATTTGAGCAGCCCCCAACTAGAGACCAGGAGTCCTCAAGGCTCCTGTCGTTGAATCTACCATATATATTTTAGAGGAAAAATGACTGAGGACAATGAAATAGCAGCTTAATAACCTTTGAAACTGCTAAACGTAAATAGTACCAAGAAAAGAGATCACATAAAGCACATTATACAAATAATCAGCTAAGTAATCTCCCCTCCCCTCCCAAATGTAGAGGAGAGAGGGGCCCCAAATGTTTCAGAATGAAAGATCATCACAGAACATTGTAAATGGTGGAATTCACAGCAGCCCAATCTTCTGTTTTTGCCTCCTGAATTCTAGGATGGAGAGAGTCATGCCTGAGTCTGTTTGGTTCAAAGACGATAAAGACAATTCAAAGGAAAGTAAGTGGACTTCTAAGTTTCTAAGGGGACACAGGCCAGAAGAACACCTGTATTAATCCACCCATTAATTTTTTAAATTTGAGATATGATAGTTTTCATCTCTAGAAGTTCCATTTAATTCTTTTCTGTATCTTTCATGTTTCTCCTCATTGTGTTTAGGTTTTCCTTGAAACTCTTGAGGCTGTATAATCACTATTCTAAAGTCTTTTTCTGCTTATTCAATCATTTGCTAGTATTTCTGGGTCTGTTTCTATTGACTGATTTTTCTACTGGTATATGTCACTCCCTGCTTCTTTGAATATCTAATAACTTTTCACTGGATGCTGAACATTAAGTTTGTGTTGTTGAGTGCTAGATTTGCTGTATTCCTTTAAAGGGTGTTTGTCTTTTTCTGGCAGACAGTTAAATTGCCTTTATTCACAGGTGACATGATTGTATATTTAAAATATTCAGGAACTATAAAAGAGCTATAAAAGTTAATGCACTTAGCAAGGTTACAGGACACAAGGTTGATATTAAAAAATCAATCACTCCAGATATTAGATCCAGGTTATTTTGTATAATGACTACATTGAAAAAACATGTATAGAAATAATATCATTTAGATAGTATTCATATTGTTTGATTGAATGTATAGTACACAAAATATACAGTAAATATTGCAAGTGGAAATTAAGCTGAAAGATGCTGTCATTCAACATAAGGTGTTAAAAGTCAGTTATAAATAAATTTTCTTTTCTTTCTTTGTTTTTTTTTTTTTTTGAGATGGAATTTTTCCTCTTGTCACCCAGGCTGGAGTGCAGTGGCACGATCTCTGCTCACTGCAACTGCCACCTCCCAGGTTCAAGCAATTCTCCTGCCTCAGC
>NW_012122709.1:3176894-3223305 GCF_000951035.1 Colobus angolensis palliatus
CAATTCTCCTGCCTCAGCCTCCCAAGTAGCTGGGACTACAGGCACCCGCCACCATGCCCAGCTAATTTTTGTATTTTTAGTAGAGACAGAGTTTCACCTGGCCAGGATGGTCTTGATCTCCTGACCTCATGATCTGCCCACCTCGGCATCCCAAAGTTCTGGGATTACAGGCATAAGCCACCATGCCTGGCCTGTAAATAAGTTTTCAAGAAGCATAGTTATTTGTGGAAATAATTATTTTTCTTCAAAAAGAAAAGAGAATAAAAATTAAGCAATTCTCGCCCAGCATTCTTTTTTATTATTTATTTGTTTAGTTAGTTTTGCGACAAGGTATCACTCTGTTACCCAGGCTGGAGTGCAGTGGCATGATCATGGCTCACTGCAGCCTTGACCTCACAGGTTTAAGTAAGCCTCCCACCTCAGTCTCCTAAGTGGGACAATAGGTACACACTACCTCACCTGGCTAATTTTTTTTTAAATTTTTTGTAGAGACTGGGTCTCACCACGTTGCCCAGGCTAGTCTCAAACTCCTAGACTGAAGCAATCCTCCCATCTCAGCCTCACAAAGTGTTGGGATTCCAGGCATGAGCCATGCCTGGCAACCCCAACATGCTTACAACTTTGACAAGCATTTGCCCTTGAGCACAAAAATGTTTGTTAAATTCTACTTTCTGCACTAAAAATCATATATCTAAATCAACTGAGAACTATTTTTTGGTTTTCTAAAATTTGAATTCATAATTCATTCAATTAGTATTCACTGAATGTTATTATATGGGGCTGAGAGGATAGATAGATAAATCAGACACTGCTCTTGTTCTCAAGAAGTTTACAAATGAAAGAAGGAATGAAAAATAAAGGTAACCTGATAAAAGATTAAAGATATCATCATCACATCTGCCCTGCTCCTATCTCTATAAAGGCAATCTTTCCTCATGCCTTCCTTCAGTTTAGCCTCAGATATGGCAAAAAGAAAACAAATAGACAGAGTGACTGTTAGGCTGCTTCCTTGATCACCTTCTTCTTTTGTCATTCTTTAGTCTCTCTGCCCTGGTGTTCTGATTTTAGCTCTGGTTATACATTCCTAGACTCTTCCTTGTTGTAATAAACAGTTGAGGTTCCATTCATTCATTAACAATTATTGAGTGCCCATTATAAGCCAGGCCCAATTCTGGTGCTGCAGACAGACAGCAGTGAAGTGACAAGGCAGATGCTGTCTTTTGGACCTCACCCCTTGCCCTATTTTACTTTGAGTTTGGACATTGTGTACCCCCCCTCATCTGGGGTCAACTAGGTTCCAAGAAACTGGTATATTCCCTGCTGGCCTCAGCCCTGAAGTACCCTTCTCCCTTAGACGGTAGGAAAGTAACAAACAACGGGCAAAGGTAAGGGGTGGGAAATGATTTACTTATTTAAAAACACCACCCCTGATGGTCTAGAGAGGTTTATGCAAGTGTGCATATACAAATACATACACACACACACACACACAATGATTAAAGGCTATATGTATATTTATCTATTTATTTATTCATTCATTCATTCATTTATTTTTATTTTCAGAGACAAAGTCTCACTATGTTGCCCAGGTTGGACTTTAACTCCTGGGCTCAAATGATCCTCCAGCCTTGGCTTCCTGAGTAGCTAAGACTAGTGGCATGAACCACCATATCTTGCTTTTTTTAAAATTTTTTTCCTATTCCCATTTCCCCTTTGAGCCAGGCGGGTAATATGAAATCTATCTGTAACTGATTTTTGGTTTTGGAAATTGCCAGCCAATATCCCTTCTGTAAGTCCCGTGTGCCTCTCCACCTCCTGACAGTGGGCCCCTGAATACCTATATATCCTTAACCCCTTATATAGTGATAACTGATCAAATTAGGATAAAGGGTGACCATCTGATTCAAGTAACATCAGTTAGATTCTGCCTTCCAAGAATTTGGAATTGATACTCAAAAGCTATTATTACTCTGCTGGGAACTTTTAAAGCTAGGGCTCAAGGGACCATACTTAACCTGAGTTCAAGTGGAACAGAAAAGGGTGGTAGCAAAGAGAAAAGTGAAAGGAGCCTTTACCCAGAAGCAGGCAGACGTGAGCAGCTATGTGGCCCAAAGTAACACAGATGGCAGCTCCTGCCTTGCCAGTGGGTTCTGCTTTGGATCCATTGAGAGCCCTGGCAACACTTCCAGCCCATGAGTTCTGTGGCTATCATGTTATCTTTCCAACAATCTTCCATTTTTCTGGTTGTTTTTGTTTAAATTGGTTGATTTTGTTTCTTTTTCCTGAAATCAATCATTCTCTAAAATACATTTCACTGTTCTGGCTAATGTGATTTCCGAGTAATTTCTACTATTTTCCAATGACTAATTAATTTGAGAACTCAGGCCTGCACATCCAGTAGAGGCTAGAGAAAATGCTACTAAATAGAGTTCAGTTGCTCTTTGTGGAGACAAAACCTGTCCCAGGATGTTATGGATTTCATGTTTGTGTCCTTCTCAAATTCTTATGTTGAAGCCCTAACTTCCAATAAGCATGCACACTCATATGTATGCTCTCTTGCTCTTCCACCTTCTGCCATAGGATGATGCAGAATGAAGACCCTTGCCAGATGCTGGCAGCATGCTCTTGGATTTCCCATCCTCCAGAACTGTGAGCCAAATCAATTACTTTTCATTATAAATTGCCCAGTCTGTGGTATTATGTTATAACAACATAAAATGGGATAAGACAACCAATAGTATTAGAAAGGTTAATTCAGTACTTCTCTTTTATGCTGTTTTGTTAACACGGTTCATTGATATGGGGGGATATAATATACATTTTTAAAATGTAAACATCAGCCAAAAAACTGTTGAGTCACTCAGAAATGAAGAAGAGATAATAGAGAAAATAAACAAAAAACTATCGAGGAATATGTACGTTTTGTGAAGTTTGGGTAATAAATCCAAGAGGAAAATTTCTGCTGGGACATTGGTAACTGGGGTATACAGGATAGGCCTGTACATGTGAAAACACTATAAAATGAAGGCACTTGCCAATACAATTTCTACCTTCTATATAAAGAACATCACCTAAGACATGTAAGAGAAGGAAAATCAGGCAAAGCAAACAGAACCTGATAATACAAATGGGAGAATATGAGCAATAGTCTTTGATATCCGATGAGTGATTTTCAATTTACAAAGCACTTCCAGGCACATTATCTCTGGATTGCCATAAAATTCTCACAAGGCAGGAAAGGTGTTTTTCTTATCTCTCTTTCTCTTCTGAGGAACCTGAGGTTCAGCCAAGTTAAGGGGCCAGTCAAAAGTCACACACCTGGCCTCCTCTGACCCCAGGTTTCTTTACATTAGTTCTCAAGTTATACTTTGAAAGGCAGGAACCTGCACCTTCATCAATCTCTAATCAACTGCCTTTGCCTGGCACATGGTACCTCACTGAGCGTATTCTACTGGTCTCAAGTTCATAAGGAGATCTCTTTACCACAACGTTACTGAAACAGAAAAAATTCCTATTTGCTTTCCAAAGAAGAGAAGAGTTAGCAGTTATAAGGTCACGGGCCTGGTCCAAGACAAAAGTGTAAGAAACTACAATCTGTCTTGGTCTTCCTCTCCAGTGTCCCTTAAGATCTTCACAGGCCATCGCTTTCCAGAAGCCCCACTGCAAGGACCCACTCTACCTTTCCCAGACAACGAGTTCTCCAATCCCTCTATTTCCCCTCACAGATATACAGAATTACAGGCTTGGATAGGACCATAATGGTAGTTCCAGTCAAGATAGGGTATGCTTCAGAAACAAATGAGCCCTAAATCTCAGGGACTTAACACAACAAAACTCATGTCTCATTCACACTACAAGTCTGATCAGGTCAACTGTGTTCCCTGGGTTCCCTCAGGATCTCAGGCTAACAGAAGCATCACCTTGACATTGCTCCCATGATGACTAACATAGCATCTGCTTGGAAGTGACACACATCACCTCTCCTCATATTCCTTTGGCCCAAATCAATCACACATCAGTGCTTAGCTTCAAAGAGGTGGAAAGTATAATCCTACTGAGGGCATGCTGAGGGAAGCAGAATATTGGTAACCAAACTAATGACAACCATGGAGCCCAGGCCCTATTTGATGTTTGAGTCTCCCAGAAACAGTCCCACAAAGAGCTCCAACCTTCATCTAAACTTTTGTGACTGCAAGCTCCCTGTCTCATAAACACTTGACTTAATTTGAAAGGAGCACCTTCTTAAAAATAATCAAATTTGGCCTCCATCTAATTTTTGCTGTCTAGTATTCACTCTTCTTCAGGGTCCTGGGATGAATTATTAATTTATTGAATGAATAAAAGATCTTCAAACATTTGATGAGAGTTATTCTACTTATATATTTACTCATTTAATGACATTAGATCCCTGCCCTCCGAGAGATCTTGGGTGTAAAGTGCAGTATATGATAGCATGGGATATGGCATAGACAATTCCCTAATGTCATCTGAGGAAAAATCAAGAGCCTTCAAATGACTGGGATGGGTTCAAGGGAGTCTGTAGAGATGGCTTTCTGGAGAAAGACAGTTGATGCTAGCACAATAAGAGAGGAGCCACCCCAGAAGATGAGAATATACAGAGGAAACAACTTGTATCAGGTAATCTAGGTGTGAAACTGCATGATGCATCTGTGGAATTATAAGGTAGTCTGGAAATCAGGATGTCTTTTGGGAAGGGACTTGAGACAAGGTAAGCATCAAATCGTGGAGGGCCCTGGGGCTTAGGGGAGGGATCTGGAATCATGGAACCTATTTAAGAATTTTAAGCATAAAATTAACATGAGCTGATTCACATCTTAGCACCACCACCTGGCAGCAGGGTCATAATGAAGAACAGAAGACCAGCCTGAGTCTGAGAAAGAAATTGCAGCCATCGTGGTTGGGGCCGTGAGGCCAGAGCAAAGGCGATGATCCTGAAAAGAAGCGGTCAGATTGGAGAGGAGGAAATGGAATGGACAGCACTTAGTAATTAATTCCAAAAGGGGAGGCAACTTGTGGTGGGGGAATAGGATGTCTCTCAGCCTTCTGCCATGGGCAACTAGGTGGATGGTGGTGTCATTCACTGAAGTAGGGACATTCAAGGAGATTGGTGGGAGAAACTCACAGTTTGTTGAGTTCAGTTTTGGACAGGTTGAGTGTAAGTTACTGATGTGCCCTAGTGATAATGCATTAGGCAGTTTGCTGTATTTATCAAGAGAGGGCTGGCCAGAGATTATACATTAGGGAGTCATTAGTCTGCTACTAATTATTGAACACAAACCATAATTTTTCTACACATGAAGGGGAGTAAAAATACACTAATTTATCAATTTGCCATATTCCTTTCATCAATGAAAAGAGTCAAACTCTGTAAAATATTTGAAGAGATTTATTCTGAGCCAAATATGAGTGACCAATGGCCCGTGAGAGATCTTGAGAACATGTGCTCAAGGTGGTTGAACCACAAGTTGGTTTTATACATTTTAGGAAGACATAAGATATCAATAAATACATGTAAGGTGTACATTGATTCAAACTAGAAAGGCAAGGCAAATGGATGCAAGAGCCTCCAGGTCATAGGTAGATGCAAAGATTTTTTGATTGACAATTGATTGAAAAAGTTAAGTTATTATCTAAAGACTTAGCATCAGTGGAAAGGAATGTCTGGTTTAAGATAAAAGGTGTGGAGACCAAAGTTTTATCATGCAGAAGAAGCCTCCAGGTAGCAGGCTTCAGAGAGAATATACTGTAAATATTTCTTACCAGGCTTAAAGTTTGTTCTATCAGTAATTCCAAAAGGGAGGAAGATATAATGAGACGTGTCCGACTCCCCCTTCCCATCATGGCCTGAACTAGTTTTTTTAGCTTAACTTTGGGATGCTGTTGGCTGAGAAAATGGGTTCGTTTAGGTGCTTAGTGGCTCTCAGAATTTTATTTTGGTTTACACTTGCCAGTGGCCAGATTAACCACATCTACTAGCTACAGTTCCTTCTTCTTAGACTGAAAGAACCTGAAAAGCTTAACCACAATTAGTGTCTTGCTTGGTAAGCATGGAATTCAACCACAGGAAAATGGAGTCATAAGAAATACTTCATCCAAACACACAAAGGTCTGATGAGTCATCCCTTCTCCACAATGGAGAACATCTCTGGAATAATTCAAATGCTCACTTCTCCTACAACCAGGTTTTTTTCTCTCCCCTGCCTGTGCCAAACAACCATCATACACTTACTTTTTTCTATCCCACAGAATGTCTGTAATCTTTCTTTCTAATAACCTTTATATTTTTCAATTTTGTTACATACACTGATGAAGTTACAACTTCAGACCTGTAAATGTTGACGTATATTCCAGGGACTGAACATGGGTTAATATTTTTAGAGCTCAAGTGCTCTTGAAAACTACCCATCACACATTTCACTTCCAGATGTTTCCCTAAAGTATTGGAGTTAATCTGATTCATCAAATGTTTGATATTTTTAATCTCATTCTTAACAGGAAACCTGAACTTCAGGACTGCAGGCTGCTTCGCTGTCACTCTGTGGCATAATAAAAAATATATTTGATCTTTGTCCCTGATTCCTGGCACAGAGCTCCTACAACCCTTGGGATTTCCTAAATGACAGGAGTATATTTTGTTACTCATAATGAGTCCCTTTTGACCACATCTGAGTTTACGCTAATGAGGTAACTTGGAGTGGGAGTGGGGGTGGTGGGATTGGATAGTTTTAGGATAGGGACTGGTCACCAGAAAGACCAAACATGTGATTAGAGGGTGGGAACTTTCAACCCCACCATACCCCAACATCTGGGAGAAGAGAGGGGCTAGAGGTTGGGTTATAAACACTCATGAACAAGATTCAGAAAGCTTCCAGACTGCCAAACACATTGATGTTCTGGGAAGATGGCAGGCCCAGAGTGGGTGTGGAAACTGGGCATTACTACACCCCCCATATCTTGTCATATGTCTGGTTCTGAGCTGTATGCTTTATAATAAATTGTTTTCTGAGCTTTGTGAGTCATTCTAGCAAATTACTAAAGCTGGGGGTCATGGGAATCCATGTGAGCAGAAATGTGGGTAGTATTGGCACCCCTTTGCAGGCATCCGAGGTGCAGCAGTCTTATGGAACTGAGCCATTAGTTTGTGAGGTCCACACTAACACTTGATAGTGTCAGAATTGAATTGAATTGAATTGTTGGACACCAAGTTGGTGTCATAGAATTGGAGAATTGGCATGAAAAAAATCCACACATTTGGTATCAAAAGTGGTGTCAGAAGAATCAGCATCCACACCCCTCTAATAAAAGCCATAAAATCTTTACTGAGTTCAACAAACATCTCATCATTAAAGGCAAACTTTTATCACCAGCTATCTATTATTTAGGATATCAGCAACTATTAGTCATATCTTTAGAAGATGTGATTAGTTGGAGCTAAAGGAGGCTAGTCAAACTGATGTGGACACATGATAGAAATTAGTAAGAGTATAAAGCCCTCCCTCACCTTAGGGAGATGCAGCAGGAGCTGTCCTGGTGCCTCAAGAAGTCTGTGCTCTGCTCCGAACAGATCTCTTAGCCAATTTCTGCTTCTTGCTGCAGTTATTTTAGATTCAAATACTATGCTTGAATTATCTGTTGGCCTTCAGTCCCAGATTGGCCTGAAAACTCTGCCTTTTGGCTTTCTCTTGGCTGTAAACATTGCAGCCCTGTGATCAGTCCAGACTCCCCTCCATACTAGACTAAGCTCCTTGAATCTTGAAGAACCTGGGAGAGGACTATAGACAGAGTTTATTTTAAGAGATACAGACAAATAGAGAAATTTTGATCATGATGACAAAGGAGAAAAAACAATTTTATGGCATATGAGACATTAGTAAAGATCTTGGAGATATTTAGTCTTAGAGAAAGAAAAAATGGAGGGGAAACTACATAGTGGCTTTCAAAAATCCAAGGTCAGTTGAAAGGAAGATCATAACTTGTATCTATTGTTGAACAAGTCAAAGAAGTAGATTTCTATTGAACATCAGAACCGCTCTGAAATTCTGCCCCAAGAGTTAGAGCATCCTCCCACTGTCATTGAAAGTATTTCTGGTTGAGGAAAATGACTGAGCTGTTAGGATTGCCATGTAAGGGGCTGTAGATTACTTTCAAAGGCCTTGCTGAGCCACTCTAGAGTTCTCCAATGTGGACTCACAACATGAGGGTTATAATTCCAGTCACATAAGCACTGATTCAAAATAAAAGGAAAGAAGAAAAACACATCTTTAAAAGTTCAAATAGTTTTCAAATATTTTCTCCCATTCTGTAGGTTACCTTTTCACTCTGTTGATTGTTTCCTTTGCTGTACAGAAGGTTTTAGTTTGATGTAATCCCATTTGTTTATTTTTGCCTTTGTTGCCTGTGCTTTTAAGATCTTACTCATACAAATTTTTCCCGGACCAACGTACTGAATGAAGCATTTCCCCTATGATTCCTTCAGGTAGTTTTATAATTTTGGGTCTTATATTTAGGTGTTTGATGCATTTTAAGTTGATTTTTGTATAGGATAAAAGGTGGGGAAGGTCTGGCTTCATTCTCCTGCACAGGGATATCCAGTTTTCCCCAGCACCATTTATTGAAGAGGTTGTCCTTTTCCAAGTGAACATTCTTGGTGCCTTTGTCAGGAATCAGTTGGCTGTGGATATGTGGATTAATTTCTGAGTTTTCTATACTATTCCATGGACCTATATGTCTGTTTTTATGCCAGGACCATGATGCTTTGGTGACTACAGCTTTGTAGTATTTTGAAGTCTGGTAGTGTGATGACTCCGGCTTTGTTCTTTTTGCTCAGGATTGCTTTGGCTATATCCAGAATATACAAGGAACTCAAACATCTCAACAGAAAATGAACAATCCAGTTTAAAAATGAGCAAATTATCTGAACAGACATTTCCCCAAAGAAGACATAAAAAGGCCACCAAATATATGAAAAACTGCTCAGCATTACTAAACCTCAGGGAAATGTAAATCAAAACCCCAACAAGGTATTATTTAACCTCAGTTAGGATGGCTATTATCAAAAAGACAAAGAATAACAAATGCTAGTGAGGATGCAGACAAAGCAGAACTCATGCACTATTGGTGGAAATATAAACTAGTACAGCCATTATTGCATGGAGGGTCCTACAAATAGAACTGTTATATGATCCAGCAATCCTACTGCCGGGCATCTATCCAAAGGAAAGTGATATGGTTTGGCTGTGTCTCCACCCAAATCTCATCTTGAATTCCCAGTGTTGTGGGAGGGACCAGGTGGGAGGTAATTGAATCATGGAGGCAAGTCTTTTTCGTGTTGTTCTCCTGATGGTGAATAAGTCTCATGAGATCTGATGGTTTTAAAAATGGGAGTTTCCCTGTGCAAGCTCTTCTCTTGTTCCACTGCCATATAAGAAATGCCTTTCACCTTCTGCCGTGATTGTGAGGCCTCCCCAGCCACGTGGAATTGTGAGTCCAATAAACTTCTTTCGTTTGTAAATTGCCCACTCTCAGGTATGTCTTTATCAGCAGCATGAAAGGGGACTAATACAGTCAATTGTACTAATACAGTGGGGCATTGCTGAAAAGATACCCAAAAATGTGGAAGCAACTTTTTAACTGTGTAACAGGCAGAGGTTGGAACAGTTTGGAGAGCTCAGAAGAAGACAGGAAAATGTGGGAAAGTTTGGAACTTCCTAGAGACTTATTGAATGGCTTTGACAAAAATGCTGATAGTGATACAAAACAATAAGGTCCGGGCTGAGGTGGTCTCAGATGGAGATGAGAAACTTGTTGGGAACTGGAACAAAGGTGACTCCTGTTACATTTTAGCAAAGAGACTGGTGGCATTTTGCCCCTGCCCTAGAGATTTGTGGACCTTTGAACTTGAGAGATGATTTCGAGTATCTGGCAGAAGAAACTTCTAAGCAGCAAACCATGCAAGAGATGACTTGGGTGTTTTAAGCAGAGCATAAAAGTTCAGAAAATTCTTAGCCTGACAATGTGATAGAAAAGAAGACCCCATTTTCTGAGGAGAAATTCAATCTGGCTGCAGAAATTTGCGTAAGTAACAAAGAACTGAATGTTAATCCCCAAGACAATGGGTAAAATGTCTCCCGGGCATGTCAGAGTTCTTCATGGCAGCCCCTCCCATCACATGCCTGGAGACCTAGGAGGAAAAAGTGGGTTCATAGGCTGGGCCCAGGGTCCCATGCTGTATGCAGCCTAGGGACTTGGTGGCCTGCATCCCAGCTTTTTCAGCCATGGCCGAAAGGGGCTAATATACAGCTCAGGCCGTAGCTTCAGAGGATGCAAGCCCCAAGCCTTGGCAGCTTCCAGGTGGTGTTGAGCCTGCTAGTCCACAGAAGTCAAGAACTGAGGTTTGGGAACCTCTCCCTAGATTTCAGAAGATGTACGGAAATGCCTGGATGCCCAGGCAGAAGATTACTGCTGGGGCAGGGATCTCATAAAGAACCTCTGCTAGGGCAGTGCAGAAGGGAAATATGGGGTCAGAACCCCCACACAGAGTCCCTACTGGGGCATTGCCTAATGGAGCTGTGAGAAGAGGGTCACTATCCTCCAGATCCCAGAATGGTAGATCCACTGACAGCTTGCACTGTGTGCCTGGAAAAGCCACAGACACTCAACACCAGCCTGTGAAAGAAACCGGAAGGGAGCTATACCCCTGCAGAGGCACAGCTGTAGAGCTGCCCAAGACCATGGGAACCCACCTCTTGCATCAGCACGACCTGGATATGAGACATGGAGTCAAAGGAGATCATTTTGGAGCTGTAAGATTTGACAGCCCAGCTGGATTTTGAACTTGCATGAGGCCTGTAGCCCCTTTGTTTTAGCCAATTTCTCCTATTTGGAATGGCTGTATTTACCCAATATCTGTGCCCTCATTGTGTCTAGGTAGTAACTAACTTGCTTTTGATTTTACAGATTCATAGGAGGAAGGGACTTGCCTTGTCTTGGATGAGACTTTGGATTGTAGATTTTTGATGTAATGCTGAAATGAATTGAGACTTTGGGGGACTGTTGGGAAGGCATGATTGGTTTTGAAATATAAGGACATGAGATTTGGGAGGGGCCAGGGGCAGAATGATGTGGTTTGGCTGTGTCCTCACTCATCTCATCTTGAATTCCCATGTGTTGTTGGAGGGATCTGGTGAGAGGTAATTGAATCATGGGGACAAGTCTTTCCTGTGCTGTTCCCATTCTCATGAATGGGTCTTATGAGAGCTGATGGTTTTAAAAACAGTTTCCCTGTACAAGCTCTTCCCTCTTGCCACCACCATGTAAGAAATGCCTTTCACCTTCCACCACGATTGTGAGGCCTCCCCAGCCATGTGGAACTGAGTCCAGTAAACTTCTTTCTTTTATAAATTGCCCAGCCTCAGGTATGTCTTTATCAGCAGCATGAATACAGACTAATAAAAAGAGTAAATCTGTACATTGAAGAGACATCCGTATCCTCATGTTTATTGCAGCTCTATTGACAATAGCCAAGATATTACGTCAGCCTAGATGTCCAACAACAGACGGAAGGCTTTTTAAATTTAGTCTATATACACAATGGGATATGATTCAACCATAAAAAGAAAGAAATCCTTTCATTTGAGGCAACATGGATGAAACTGGGGGGTATTATGTTAAGTGAAATAAGCCAGAAACAGAAATTTAAACACTACATGTTCTCTTATGTGGAAGCTAAAAAAAAGTAGATGTCATAGAAGTAAAAATTTAAACAGAGGGTAGTAGAACTTGGGAAGGGTAGGGGTCAGGGAGGGACAGGGAGAGATTTGTTAAAGGATATAAAATTACATATAAAGTTACAACTAGATAGAAAGAATAAGTTCCAGTATTCTCTACCACTGTAGCAAAGCTATACTTAATAATAATATATAGTCTTAAACAGCTAGAAGAATGTTCCCAACACAAAGAAATAACAAGTATTTGAGATGATAGTTATGCTAGTTGCCCCAATCAGATCACTATACACTAGGTGTCTCAAAACATCCCTACATACCCCATGAATATGTACAATCATTATATGTCAATTAAAGAATAAAATAAAAACATGTTCAAATAAATAAAATTAATTTGGAAGCCTAGTATCCAGGTTGAGAAGGCAAGTTGAAAACTGTAGGACCATTTAAGATGTGAAGAAATGATGAATACAAGAATTCTTATAATTAAGTAGGTTATGTGCCTTAAAGAAACTCTGTGTTAATCTGTAGAATAGTAATCACTGGAATGTGTAGTTACCAAAAGCAGTGAAACAAGATGATCCATGTTCAGTTTCTCTAGAAACAAGCAATTAGTCGTGTGGAAGGAATGAAATGATAGAGTCCAGACTGTCCTGACTGTTCCCTGGGGCAGGGATTTTCTTCGGGAGAGCAGGGCAGGGTGCACCTTCCCAATACCTGCTGGGTGAGAAAAAAGCAGACATTTGTAACCCCCATCAAAGAGAACCTCACTTTCCTACTTACTAATGCCTGAAATAATTCCTCCAGGGTCATCCTTGGAGGAACAGTGGAAACAGGAGGAGGAATCAAGTCCAGCAATGCTAAGACATCACTGTTTTAACACATTCACACCTGCCTCTTTTGATGAAACGACACTTCAGAGGGTCAGAGGTAGGTTTATTCTTTCAGCTATGTCCTGAATGAATGTACAATAGGGAGGGCCTAGTTCTAAACAATTGTGAGCAATTATTGACTATAATAAAAACACAACTGCCATCAAAAAAACCGTTCCTCATTGCATGCTACCCCTCCTATTCCTTAGAAGTTATTACATGAAATGGACTTGCCAGCCCAGTGTGTTGTCACTCTTGCATCTTCCCATGACTGCCTCATTCTAATCATCCCCACCTTTTTTTCTTGTGCCCTTGAAACAAGAATGGATCAAGGGAAAAATTTAATTCCAGCACCCTCTGCTGGTCCTGTAGAAGGGCAAGATGCCTGAAACTGCATCAGTACTTGCCAGATTGTCCACTACCCAAAAGCCATTTTATTATTTTATTGACTCCAGAGACATCACATTTTGAATTTTTTCTTTCAGAAAACTCTGTCTATTACGTATTTATTAGTCTATTGGTTTGCATTTATTAAAGCCATAGAAAACTGCCAATCAGAACTTGTGACGAACATGCAATAACCAAGCTTACTACACAAAGGTTATGTATTTCTAGTTCAACATAAAAGTTCATACTTTACGTAGCCTGTAAAATATTGTTGGTAAGTGTGCAATTTCTGTGAGACTTTTTAACATATTGCACATAACTTAAGGACCTGGTTCCTACACAGAGATCCAGGGGCCCCAGGGTTTGAACCATTGAGTCAGAATTTCTGTCTCAGTACCTAAACAATAGGCATACTTCTGACATATTCTTACTTTACTAGTAAGCACTTCTGGATGATCGCTAAATGTTTCCTGTTACTTGGATATAATTCTTCAAATTATTTTGGTGTGTTAACTGGCCATATCGTGGCCTAGGTTTTCAGGTAATAGGTTAGCAACAGCAATGAATAGCTGAGTAGAGGTAGAGATGTAATCTGGAAGGTGGCATACATAGGTACATGGCTAGGGATATCTGAAATCCAATTCTCAGTTGACTTCTTGCCCGATTGCCCTCCAACTGCATTACAGGATGGTCTCACAAACAGGAAGTTGATGTATTCACAGGAGAAAAGAGAGGGAGATGGCACAACACGGTAGACTCAGCAGAGTGTGTGGAGTGGGGCCCAGGGGAAGAAAGGCAGGGGAGTGAGACAGTCAAGAAATAGTCAAGGAGTCCTCTGAGGCCAGGGACTCATTGTTCTCACCACAGCAACTGACTCAATACCTGAACTCATACTAGGCTCTCAAACATTTTGTAAATTTCTGCAGGTATCATGCTTACCTCTCCTAGAAAAGCTTGTAGCTAAGTACAGAGCTTTACTACTGACACTAATAATCATGACTGCTACAACGATAATCAAAAGTAGCTTGTTCAGTGGTAGAACTGAGCTTGCTGTGTGGCTATATTTTGCACAGAAATGGCGGTATCTTTTGGAAAAAGATGAATGTGTCTCTGAGTGGTTTTCAATGTTGATTTTTTTCTTTTAAAGTAAAATTTCATTGCATTATAACATGCAAACGGAAAGGTATACAAAGTGAATACAACTCCGTAACCAGGGCTCAGATGAAGAAACAGATCATTCCAGCACCCAGAAGCCCTCTTTGTGTCTCCTTCCTGTCATTCACCTCAGCCCCATCCCTGCTATCCTAACTTCTAACACCATACATGAATTTTGCCTATTTTTATAATATACACACATACACATACATGAATATATGCTCTTCCGTGACTAGCTTCTTTTGCTCAACATTATTTTTGTGAGGGAAATTCATGTTGTTAGTTGCAATTTATTCTCATTGCTGTATTTTATTAATAAATGTACCACAATTTTTAATTGATTATTTTGATGAGTTGATTCCAGTTACTATTCCAGCTACCGTTCTGAATTGTGCTGGTATGAGCATCTATACGCATTTGTTTTGCGTGCATATATACCCTTTTTTGTTAGGTATATGCCAAGTGGTATAATAGCTGGGTCACAGGGCATAGTATGTGCATACAATCAACTTTCGCAGATGCTGCCAAAAGGTTTTACAATGTGATTATGCTGATTTTGTGTTAGCTTTTGTGCAAAGCTAGATGCCAGAGATGTTTAGAGAGGATAAAGAACAGGGAGTGAGAATATTGTCCCTAGGCCTATGATTTGGAGCCTAAGGGGATTTGATGGAAAGGAAGACAAAATAATCCTCAAAGGGATAGGCCCCACCAATCATCTACTAATCACTGGAGTGGATCAGAAAGTCTACTTTCTAAGCTTGAGAAGGGAAGGCAGAATCATAATGCAAAAGGCATAGGAGAAGGAGAAGATAAGGAAGAGGATCAAAATGGATACTATCCCTAAATGTGAAGGCAATGCTAACAATTTACCTTCATAAAAAGGTGGCATTGTAGTGTCCCAAAATCCTGACCCCAACAGGGAAAATTAGAATCAGACTGCAGCAAAATATGAGGCCTGTAGTACACAGATGTTGAATTTTATCAAAGACCTTTTCTGCATCTATTGAGATAATCATGTGGCTTTTATCTTTGGTTCCATTCATGTGACAGATTACATTTGTTGTTATGCGTATGTTGAACCAGTCTTGCATCCCAGAGATGAAGCCAACTTGATCTCAAAGTTTCATAAACTTATTTGGGGCTTTGTGGGTACTCAAAGTTATTAATCAGGACAGCTCGTCTTTGTAATTTTGGAGTAATGCTTTTTACCACTGCTAGTATTCACAGGAAAATAATAAAAGCTTATTGTTGAGCTTCTCCATAAGATTTTTTTTTATTTATGCTTAAAAAAAAACAGGATACATGTGCCAAACATGTAGGTTTGTAACATAGATATACATGTGCCATGGTGATTTGCTTCACCTATTTACCCATCCTCTACGTTCCCTCCCCCAATAGGCCCCAGTATGTGTTGTTCCACTCTCTGTGTCCATGTGTTCTCAGTGATCAGTTCCCACTTATGAGTGAGAACATGTGGTGTTCGATTTTCTGTTACTGTGTTAATTTGCTGAAGATGACAGCTTCCAGCTTTATCCATCCACGTCCCTGCAAAGGACCTGATTTCATTCCTTTTTATGGCTGCATAGTATTTCATGGTGTATATGTGCCACATTTTCTTTATCCAGTCTATCACTGATGGGCATTTGGGCTGGTTCCATGTCTTTGCTATTGTAAATAGTGCTGCAGTAAACATATGTGTGGATGTGTCTTTATAGTAGAATGATTCATATTCCTTTGGGTATATACCCAGTAATGGGATTCCTTGGTCAAATGGCATTTCTGGTTCTAGATCCTTGAGGAACCACCACACTGTCTTCCACAATGGTTAAACTAATTTACATTCCCACCAACAGTGTAATAGCATTCCTATTTCTCCACAGCCACACCAGCATCTATTGTTTCCTGACTTTTTAATAACCATTCTGACTGGTGTCAGATAGTATCTCATTGTGGTTTTGATTTGCATTTCTCTGATGATCAGTGACGTTGAGATTTTTTTCATATGTTTTTTGGCCACGTAAATGTCTTGTCTTGAGAAGTGTCTGTTCATATCCTTTGCCCGCTTTTTGATGAGTTGCTTGTTTGTTTGTTTGTTTGTTTTTGTAAGTATGTTTAAGTTCTTTGTAAACTCTGGATATTAGACCTTTGTCAGATGGGTAGATTACAAAACTTTTCTCCCATCTGTAGGTTGCCCGTTCACGCTGATGATAGCTTCTTTTGCTGTGCAGAAGCTCTTTAGTTTAATTATGTCCCATTTGTCAATTTTGGCTTTTGTTGCAATTGCTTTTGGCATTTTTGTCATGAAGTATTTGCCCATGCCTATGTCCTGAATGGTATTGCCTAGGTTTTCTTCCAGGGTTTTTATGGTTTGGGGTTTTACATTAAATCTTTAATCCATCTTGAGTCCAATTTTTGTATGAGATGTAAGGAAGGGGTCCAGTTTCAGTTATCAATACAACTAGCCAGTTTTATTAGCACCATTTACTGAATAGGAGATCTTTTTTCCATTGCTTTTGTTAATCAGGTTTGTTGAAAATGGTTTTAGATGTGTGGTGTTATTTCTGAGGCCTCTTTTGCTCCACTGGTCTACATGTCTGTTTTGGTACTAGTACCATGTTGTTTTGGTTATTACAGCCTTGTAATAGTTTGAAATCAGGTAGCATGATTGCCTCCACCTTTGTTCTTTTTGCTTACTATTGTCTTGGCTATATGCGGTCTTCTTTGATTCAACATGAAATTTAAAATTGTTTTTTCCTAATTCCATGAAGTATGTCGATGGCAGTTTGATGGGAATAGCACTGAATCTGTAAATTACTTTGGGTAGTATGGCCATTTTTACAATATTCATTCTTCCTATCCATGAGGATGGAGTGTTTTTCCATTTGTTTGTGACCTCTCCCAGTTCCTTGAGCAGTGGTTTGTATTCTCCTTGAAGAGGTCCTTCACATCCCTGGTTATCAGTATTCCTAGGTATTTTATTCTCTTTGTAGTGATTGTGAACGGAAGTTCATTCCTGATTTGGCTCTCTACTTGCGTATTTTTGATGTAAAGGAATGCTCATGATTTTTCCCATTGATTTTTGTATCCTGAGACTTTGCTGAAGTTGCTTAACAGTTCAAGAAGTTTTGGGGCTGAGAGGATGGGGTTTTGTAAATATAAAATCATGTTGTCTGCAAACAGAGACAACTTGACTTCCTCTCTTCCTTTTTGGATACCCTTTATTTCTTTCTCTTGCCTGATTGCCCTGGCCAGAATTTCCATTACTATGTTGAATAAGAGTCTTCCTTTTTGAATACCCTTTATTTCTTTCTCTTGCCTGATTGCCCTGGCCAGAACTTCCATTACTATGTTGAATAGGAGTGGTGAGAGAGGGCATTCTTGTCTTGTACCATTTTTCAAAGGGAATGCTTCCAGCTTTTGCACATTCAATATGATATTGGCTAGGGGTTTGTCATAAATGGCTCTTATTATTTTGAGATATGCTCCATCAATACCTATTTTATTGAGAGTTTTTAACATGAAGTGATGTTGAATTTTATCAAAGACCTTTTCTGCATCTATTGAGATAATCACGTGGTTTTTGTCTTTGGTTCTGTTTATGTGATGGATTACATTTATTGATATGTGTATGTTGAACCAGTCTTGCATCCCAGAGATGAAGCCAACTTGATCATGGTGGATAAGATTTTTGATGTGCTGCTGTATTTAGTTTGCCAGTATTTTATTGAGGATTTTCACATCAATATCCTTCAGGGATATTGGCCTGAAGTTTTGTTTTTTTGTTGTGTCTCTTCCCAGTTTTGGCATCAGGGTGATGCTAGCTTCATAAAATAAGTTAAAGAGGAGTCCCTCCTTTTCAGTTGTTTGAAATAGTTTCAGAAGGAATGGTATCAGCTCCTCTTTGTATTTCTGGTAGAATTCAGCTGTGAATCCGTCTGGTTCTGGGCTTTTTTTGGTTGGTAGGCTATTAATTGCTACCTTCTATTAGGCTATCAATTACTGCTCTATTAATTTCAGAGTTTGTTACTGATCTATTCAGGGACTCAACTTCTTCCTGGTTTAGTCTTGGTAGGGTGTATGCATCCAGGAATTTATCCATTTATTCTAAACTTTCTAGTTTATTTGCATATAAATGTTCATAGTATTCTCTGATGGTAGTTTGGTACTTTATCATTTTTTATTTTGTCAGTTTGATTCTCCTCTGTCTTCTTCTTTATTAGTCTAGCTAGTGGTCTATCCATTTTGTTAATCTTTTCAAAATCCCATCTCCTAGATTCGCTGATTTTTTTGGAGGATTTTTCATGTCTCTATCTCCTTCAATTCTTCTCTGATCTTAGTTATTTCTTGTCTTGTACTAGCTTTTGGATTAGTTTGCTCTCGCCTCTCTAGCTCTTCTAATTGTGATATTCAGATGTTGATTTGAGATCTTCCTAGCTTTCTGATGTGAGCATTAAGTGCTATAAATTTCCCTCAACACTGCTTTAGCTATGTCCCAGGGATTCTGGTATGTTGTCTCTTTGTTCTCATTAGTTTTGAAGAACTTCTTGATTTCTGCCTTAATTTCATTATTTACCCAGGATTCATTCAACAGCAGGTTGTTCAATTTCCAGGAAATTGTGTGGTTTTCAGTGTGTTTCTTAATCCTGAGTTCTAATTTGATTGCACTGTGGTCTGAGAGACTGTTAGGATTTCAGCCCTTTTGCATTTGCTGAGGAGTGTTTTACTTCCAGTTATGTGGTCAATTTTAGAATAAGTGCCATGTGGCACCAAGAAGAATGTATATTCTGTTGATTTGGGGTAAAGAGTTCTGTAGACATCTACTGTGTCCCCTTGATCCGGAGCTGAGTTCAAGTCCTGAAAATCCTTGTTAATTTTCTGTCTTATTGATCTGTCTAATACTGATAGTGGGAGGTGAAAGTCTCCCACTGTTATTGTGTGGGAGTCTAAGTCTCTAAGAACTTGTTTTATGAATCTGGGTGCTCCTGTGTTGCATGCATACATATTCAGAAGAGTTAGCTCTTCTTGTTGAATTATTCCCTTTACCATTATGTAGTGCCCTTCTTTGTCTTTTTTGATCTGTGTTGGTTTAAAGATCTGTTTTTTCAGAGACTAGGATTAAAACCCTTGCTTTTTTTTTTTTTTTTCTTTCCATTTGCTTGGTAAATTTTCCTCCACCCCTTTATTTTGAGCCTGTGAGTGTCTTTGCACATAATATGGATCTCCTGAATACAGCACACCAATGGGTCTTGGCTCTTTATCCAATTTGCCATTCTGTGTCTTTTAATTGGGGCATTTAGCCCATTTACATTTAAGGTTAGTATTGTTATGTGTGAATTTGATCCTGTCATCATGATGTTATGTCATTATTTTGCACACTAGTTGATGCAGTTTCTTCATAGTGTTATTGGTCTTTCTATTTTGGTGTTTTTTCAATGGCTGTTACCAATTTTTCCTTTCCATATTTAGTGCTTCTTTTAGGAGCTCTTTCAGGGCAGGCCTGGGGGTAACAAAATCCCTCAGCATTTGCTTGTCTGTAAAGGATTTTATTTCTCCTTCACTTATGAAGCTGCTTGGCTGGATATGAAATTCTGGGTTGAAAATTCTTTTCTTTAAGAATGTTGAATATTGGCCCCCAGCCTCTTCTGGCTTGTAGAGTTTCTGCTAAGAGGTGTGCTGTTAGTCTGATGGGCTTCTCTTTGCAGGTAACATGACTTTCTCTTTGGCTGCCCTTAATAGTTTTTCTTTCATTTCAACCTTGGAGAATCTGATGATTATGTGTCTTGGAGCTGATCTTCTCATGTAGTATTTTTTTGTTTTGGTTTGGTTTTGCCTTTTTTTTGAGATGGAGTCTCGCTCTGTCCCCCAGGCTGGAGTACAGTGGCACGATCTGTGCTCACTGCAACCTTCACCTCCTAGGTTCAAGCAATTCTCTGCCTCAGCCTCCCGAGTAGCTGGGATTGCAAGTGCCCACCACCACGCCTGGCTAATTTTTGTATTTTTGGTAGAGACAGAGTTTCACCATCTTGGCCAGGATGGTCTTAAACTCCTGACCTCGTGATTCACCTGCCTCAGCCTCCCAAACTGCTGAGATTACAGGTGTGAACCACCACACCCGGCCCTCACATAGTATCTTAATGGTGTTCTCTGTATTTCCTGAATTTCCATGTTGGCCTGTCTTGCTAGGTTGGGGAAGTTCTCCTGCATAATATCCTGAAGTGTGTTTTCCAATTTGTTTCCATTCTCTCCACCTAATTCTGGTACTCCAATCAATCATAGGTTTGGTCTTTTCATGAAGTCCCATATTTCTTGAAGGCTTTGTTCATTCCTTTCATTCTTTTTTCTCTATTTTTGTCTGCATGTCTTATTTCGGTAAGGTGGACTTCAAACTCTGATATCCTTTCTTCCACTTGTTTGATTCAGCTGTTGATACTTGTGTATGGTTCACGGTGTTCTTGTGCTGTTTTTTGCTCCATCAGGTAGTTCACGTTCCTCTCTAAACTGATTATTCTAGTTAGCAATTCCTCTAACCTTTTATCAAGGTTCTTAGCTTCTTTGCATTGCATTAGAGCATGCTCCTTTAGCTCATTGTAGTTTTTTATTACCCATCTTCTGAAGCCTACTTCTGTCAATTCATCCATCTGATCCTTCATCCAGTTCTGTGCCCCTGATGGGGAGACATTGGAATCATTTGGAAAAGAGGCACTCTGGCCTTTTGGGTTTTCAGCAATTTTTTGCTGATTCTTTCTCATCTTCGTGAGTTTGTCTAGTTTTGGTCTTTCAGGCTCCTGACCCTTGGATGGGGTCTTTGTGGGGGCCTTTTGTGTTGTCATTGACGCTGTTGTTGTCACTTTCTTTTTGTTTGTTTTTCTTTCAATTGTCAAGTCCCTCTTCTGTAGGGCTGCTACAATTTCCTGGGAGTTTACTTCAGGCCTTATTCATCTAATTCACTCCCGTGCCTGGAGATGTCACTCAAGAAGGCTGGAGAACAGCAAAGATGGGTGCCTCTTCCTTCTTCTGGGACCTCTGACTGCAAGAGACACCAACCTGATGCCAGTAGGATCACTCCTGTATAGGATGTCTGACAACCCTTGTTGGAGGGTCTCAACCAGTTGGATAGCACAGGGAGCAGGACCTGTTTAATGAAGTACTTTGTCCTTTGGTGGAGGGTGTGGGTTTCACCAGGGGGAAACCCACTCATCTGGGTTGCCTGGATTCCTCAGAACTACCAGGAGGAGAGGCTAAGTCTGCTGGTCCACAGAGACTGTGGCTACCCTTCCCACTAGGGGCTCAGGCCCAGGTAGATCCCAATTCTCTCCCTGAGCCTCTGGCTGGAGTTATTGGAGATCCTGCAGAGAATCCCAGCCCACTGAGGAAGGATGGGTCAGGATTAGACCTGAAAAGGCACTCTGGCCGCAAACTGCTACAGTTGGACTGTGGGGACAAGTCTTGGGACCAAGCCATCCATCCTCCCTGGCTCCAGCAGGGGAAAAGCACAGCCTGGAGCTATAGAAATGGGTGCCACCCTTCTCCTGCCCAGGGAGCTTAGCATGTTAGGCAGTTGTGAGTCCCAGTGCTGGCTGCTGCCTCTCCCCCAAGGAGCTCAAACGGCTTAGACAGCAGGCTGGGGCAGCCAGTGCTGGTCTTCTCTCCCCCGGGGAGTTCCATAGGCTTAGGCAGATTCCACCTGAGAGACTGTAAGAATCTGCACATTCCGGGGTTGGGACGCTAGGCCCTGGTGGCGTGTGTTCACAAGTGGGATCTTCCAATCTGTGGGTTGCACAGTTCCATGGAAAAAGCACAGTTTCCCTGGCTGGGTAACACACTCAGTCACCACCTCCCTTGGCTGGGAGGAGGGGGTTCCCCTTCCCCTTGTGGCTTCAAGTGAGCCACTGCACCACACTGCTCTTCCTTCTCTCTGTGGGTCACGCCAGCCTTCTAGTCAATTTTGATGAGACAACCTGGATACCTTGGTTGCCAGTGAAGGATTCACATGCTTATTATGGTTTTTTTCAATGGGAGCCTCCAAAAGATGCTGCTTCTAGTTGGCCATTTTGCACCCCACTCCATAAGATTTTTATAGAAAATTTAATTTGCAAGTAAGTAAGCCCAAATGGAATACCAGATGCTATCAGACAAGAGGATCAGAGTTTCCATTTAAACATGCTTGTCCCTCTTTCAGCTTGATTCAGGGCTTTCCTCTGAATGTCTCGGGAAACTCATTTGCTAAGAGTGACTCAGAATTAACCCACTCTGTGAGACTGGTTATCAAAAGCCACTTACAGCATTGCAGAGAGGAACGCAACGTTCTGTTTACAAATGGAATTTGCTAATTATGAAGTCCTAAAAAACATATATGCATTTACTCATCTCTTTGCAATTCAGAAATTAATCCTATGGTGGTTCTGGTCTTTTGTCAGCTGAAGCCCTCTCTGAAACTTTGCTACAGCAGAGAGCTCCTACCTGAACACTTGGCTTCTCCATATCTGCCTTTCCTCAAATTGGTTTTCAGCTCTGGGGCACTCTGCTCTGCAGCAGAGATGCCTTCACACAACAGATAGGACTGACTATCCTTGTAGAGAACAGCCCAGCTTACACTTGCATTCATTTCCTTGGGGCCATTTTTGTGAATTAAACTTGGCATAGCCCTGCCTGTTTGCTTTTGATCTGACGTGCTGGACAAGGAGTTCAGTTCATTTGCTGCCTCTCTAGCAACTGTGTCCAAAAGCATTATCCAGCAGGAGGTCTAAGGAAGCTGCTATTATCAGCAGCCAACAGGCACACTTGAAAATTCATGAGCAATTTGTAAAGGGCAGGAGTTCTTCCCCTCAGTGCTTTCACTGCCCCACCACTGAGATGCTGGCTGAACCCAGACAAAGAGGGGAATATCAATTCAGACCAGGAATTCAGCAGTGGTTCCAATGCACCGTAAGGATCTAGAAGCCACTGATTTGCTTCTGAGTAATACCCAAGGGTACATGGAACTGGCATGGCCAATTTAGTCATGCTAGCTGCTAGGCAAATCAATTTGCCTACAGGACTCCCATCATGAGCGTTCACCCTAGGAGCTTCCATATGCACAAATGGACATTTGTAAAGCACGTACACCCAGGTTCCTGGAGACTACTCAAGTTGTCCTCGAAGTCAAGAAGCAACAAAGTTCTGGGCGAACACCATCTAAGAAACGATGCATCTATCTCATTCAAACACATTTTTTTTTCTCTCTCGTGAGTTGTTTCAAGGGACCCCCCATGCCACCCTCCCTACTATTCCTTAGCCTTGCCAGTTTTCAGAGCTCAGTTAATTCTATCTAAGCAACTCTATTTGTTAAATCAAGATACACACTCACCTTAATCCCATCCCTCCTTCTCCTCTTTCTTTGAAAACCATTCTTTTCTTCTTAAAAGGTACTTTATCTTGAAGAAAGAGAAGCAATTAGTCAAAATTCCCTAGAAATTTTAGGTAAGAGAAAACTACCTTTAAAGTTTCAGTGTCATCAAATTCTAGAACATTTGAATGTCATAGAAAGCCTGTTTAAAATTTTATCAAAATCATTTTTCTATCTTTTATCCTCTAAAACATTCGAAATAAACAACAGCTATTTAATATTCATTTTTTCTTTTGTTTGGCTGAATCTCTCTGGCTATCCATAATAATATTACTCTTTATTGCAAATATATAGTGTTTCATTGTAAATGTGTAGTCAAATTATGGATTAAATGCTCCTGTGGATTAGACAGGGACCTAATCTTTGTTAATAAGATGACTTTCAAGCATTTCTAGGTCTAAACAATTGACAGTAAATGAAATTTTAGAGTACAATCAGTGTAACATATTTATAAGCCAAGGATAGGCTGTAGTATAATTCTGATTTGATTTTCTTTCTGGGTGCTAACCTTTGATAAATCTTGCTATCACATGTGGCCCTTTACTTAATTTTATCCTTCCTAAAGGTGGGTCTCAGTACGGGGCCAAGTTGCACAGAATCCTGGTGGGAAATCATGCTTGGTTATTTGTGTTTCCATGTTCTGCATGTTAATAATTATAACATTGGATTCTCTCTCTTTTTTTTTTCTTTAGATTCAGGGGATACCTGTGCAAGTTTGTTACATGGATATATTGCATGATACTGAGGTTTGGGCTTTAATTGAACCAGTCACACAACCAGTGAGCATAGTATGCAATAGATCATTTTTCAACATTTTTCCCTTTCTGTCCCTCCCCACTTTGGGAGCCCCCAGAGTCTATTGTTCCCGTCTTTATGTCCCTGTGTACCCAATGTTTAGCTCCAACTTATAAGTGAGAATACATAGTATTTTGTTGTTTCTGTGTTAATTCACTTAGGATAATGGCCTCCAGCTCCACCCGTGTTGCTGCAAAGTTTATGATTTAATTCTTTATCATGGCAGCATAATAGTCCATGGTGTATATGTAACCACATTTTTAAAAAATCCAATTCACTGTTGATGGGCACCTAAGTTAATTCCATGTCATTGCTATTGTGAATAGTGCTGCAATGAACATGAGAGTGCAGGTGTCTTTTTGATGGAATGATTTCTTTTCCTTTGGGTATATATACCCAGTAATGGGATTACTGGGTCAAATGGTAATTCTATTTTTAGTTCTTTGAGAAATCTCCAAACTGCTTTCCACACAGCTGATCTAATTTATAATCCTATCAACAGTGTATAAAGTTCCTTTTTTGCCACAATCTTGCCAACATCCGTTATTTTTGACTTTTTAGTAATAGCCATTCTGACTGGTGTGAGATGCTATTTCACTGTGGCTTTGATTTGTGTTTCCTTAATGATTAGTGATGGTGAGCATTTTTTCATGTTTGTTGGCTGTTTGTATGTCTTCTTTGAGAAGTGTCTGTATAACATCTGATTCTGATTAAATCCTTACTTAAGGGAAAAAATTAGGAGACTAATCCACAGGGAAAAATACTCAGCAAGACACAAAAACCTGCACTTAACTACCATTCTATTATATCTTCCTCCCTGTGGCTGGGTCTTCGTCTGAACTTCAATAATTAATCTTAGGAAGTAGCACAGTTTTGTTGAAATGATAAAAATGTAGAGTATATTGACACACAGCTAATTTAATCTTAGAGATCCAGAGACTAAAAAGAAAAGAAAATGTACAGTTAATCACAAAATATTGTCACAAGAGAGGAAACATACACGTTTGCAAACATAAAATTTTAAAATCAGGTTGAAGAAGTTTCCTAGCAGCTTGCCTCCATCCAGTTCTGGAAGTGTCTTCCATTTTAGATCTCCCTCAAGTTTGAATGACTCTTGATTATCTGTGATCATGAATGGACAGTGCTAAGTTGAACACACACAGTCCATACAGAATCCGAAAGTTAACATGAACAATTACTAGTGAAAGTAATCTGGATCTAACAAGCAACACAATGAACTAATCTGAGTCTTCATTGCTTCCTGTTCTTGACTCATTTCTGACAGAGAGCCCTCAACCTATATTATTAATAATAGTCTTCTCCTTGACTTTGTTTCTTAAAAACAAATAAATTCATGGTAATAGAGGTGTTTAGGAATGTTCTGGGTCTTCTGACAGCCAAACCTGGTAAATAATTTCTATTTGTTTCCCGTGTCTCATCCATACACCAAAGTGCCTTAACAGAGTAGGGCACTGGTCAGACCATCCTAACTGGCCCAATCCACGTGTGCCATAGCTCCCTGCATGGCACTGTTGAGGACATTCCTCTTTCCTGCCCAAGTTCAGAACCAACTGAGTAACAAACAGAGGGAGCAGACAGGTGGAAATCAACTATTGCTGATAGAGCTCTTGGGAAACTGGCTTGGATGAGAAGCAAATGGACTTATTACTGTTGCCTAAATTAACTTCCCCCACTTTCACTTCCAGCCTCTCTGGGAGGGGAAGTGCCTGCCCTTCAGTCTTGCCACATAGTCGGGATAATAGACCCAAACAGCATAGTTTCCATCTGCAGGCAGTTCCCAAAGAAAGAGAAACCACAAGACACTAAAGGAAGAAGTCCCAGAAGTGTCTCACATGCCCAGTTTCTTCTCTCATCAGTACTCGCACCTTTTCCCACTCACCGGGGATAAGCAAGGGGGCAGCAGACGGCCAGCATAGTCACTCCATGGCACTGGCTCTCAAACTTGATGTGTTTCAGAATCACTGGGAAGGCTTGCTATAAATGCAGATTTCTGGGCCCACTGAAGAGTTTCTGGTGCAGTAGGTCTGAGTGAGGCCTGAGAATGTCCATTTCTAACATGTTCCTAAGTGATGCCGAATCACTGCTCTTATGCAATGGTTCTCAACCTTGACAAATATTGGAATCACGAGGAGAGAGGAGTGAGTGTCTCCTCCTATCATTCCTCAGCTTTTTTTTTTCCCTTTTAACCCATAAGGCTTAACCCTTAATCCAATTTTAGAATCACCTTGCCAACTTCTACAAAGTTTAGCAGGGGTGTGGCACTCCCTCCAGGGGAAAGAATCAGCAGTCTGTCAGAATCGTGTAGCTCCCACTTCATGAGGCTTCTCCAATATTGACCACTAGTCTTTCACGAGACTGCTAATGGACAGAGATGATTTTTGTCCCCAGAAAGCTATAAAATCAATTAGAACATAAATTAACTCAAAGACAATACTGGACTCAAGCATTCCCTGTTCTATTTCTTACGCTAAATTAACACCCAGCCACATAATCCAAAATAGCTCATTAGAGATTCTGCAGTGAAATCAAATGACACTAAGATATTCCAATAAAATGTCAATGATAAGATGTTCCAAATTTGAGTATAAAGAGTATAAACTGTCTCCCACCATGAATTTCTGAGGCTGAAATTATAACTCCAAAATTAAATCCTCTGAATATTAAAGTCTAAAATCAAATTATCTTGCCTTTGTGTTAAAAGCCAAAAGAAATCAAAGACCCAAATTTTATCCTCTCCAGATTCTTATTCTTCTGAGCCTATAAGAGAGATACTTTTTATATCTAGGTAGAATTATCATTCTTTTAGCAACTGCAGTGGAATTCTCTTCCACTGGAATAAGTATAGCTCTCTTAGGATCTTAAAAGTTCAGCTGTACTCATATGTGCCTCACTTTGGAGGAGATAAGGAGAACACTAAAGATTATTCAAGTCCAGTCTCACACCCACTAGTTTTAGAAAACATGTCAATGCTTAGCAGTTAGAAGATATCCCAGGCAAAATTATATTCCCAAAACCTTCTCCTTATTATTGCCAACGACTATAGTGGAGACCCAGTGATATCTGACAAAGAGACTGATAAGCCTAAATAAGACAGAATTATTAGTTTCAATTTTGCCATGATGATTGTCATTCTATGTCTTTTTTTGGAGAACATGACTTTGAACCCAAAATTTGAATAATGTCTCCCAACTAGAGGCTAATTATGCACTATTTGCACCATATTAGATAGAGGGAAGAAGAAGGCCACCTGTGCGTACTGTCGTGGCAATTAGAGGGTGGATTTTGAGACACGGCTACCTTCTAACAAAATTTAGAAATTCGCAGTGGTGATCATTCCAGTCACAGGGCTTTATTTTGCGGTTCCTTTTTTTCCAGTCCAGCATGTTGAAAGGTAATTCCATTTGCCTTTGAGGACTGTGTTTCCGCCACCGCACTGCTGAAGTGAACGTGGGTTCTGTCTAGTGACTTAGCCTCCACTATCTCTTTAAAAAGGCGCGCTCAGGCCTATGCCACGGTGGTGCTTGTCACTGTTTTTTGTTTGTTTGTTGTTTTCGTTTTTGTTTTTCTGAAATCACTCAGACCCAGGAAGCCTGCCTCTCAGGGAAGATTTTGCTCTCATGTTGCATCACTCTCAGCAGATTCCTGAAGGGAAGCTGCTGATGCTTCTGAAGCTTGTGCCCTGCGGTCCCGGGAGAAACAAGACTTCTGCCAGGTGCTCCTCAAGACCTGTCTGCCCTCAGCTTTTGAAAGGCCCCATTTCTGAGTAGCCTTCCTTTGAACTACATCTTATTCTGTATAAGTGGAATATGGCGTTAATGCTCTATTCCCTCAGTTCTCTTATTTTCTAAAAAATTCAGTAAATTTTACTTTAATCAGCTTCATCAAAGTATAATTGACATACGATTGAACTCGCTATTTTAAGGTATACAGTTTGATGAGCTTTAACAAATGTACATCATCATGGAGCCACCATGACAATCAAGACATGGAACGTTTTCATCACTCCCCAAAATTATGTTGTTTCTCTTGGAAGTCAACACCCTCCCCCACCCACAGCTCAGCGGATTCACTGATTAGTTCTCTGTCACTATATTTCACCTCTTTTAAAATTTTATATGAGTGAATCATGCAGTGTATAGTCTTAAAGGTCTGGGTTCATACACTTATCATATGTTTTGAGGTTCGGTGATGTTTCTGCATGTATCAGGAGCAGTTCACTTTTATCCCTGAGTAATACCCATAGCATGAATATACCAGAATTTCTTTGTCCAATTACCAGTTAGTGAACATTTGGGTAGTTACTAGTTTTGGGCAATTATGAATAACACTGCTATGAGCATACATTTACAAGTCTTTCCATGAAAACATTTTTTAAATTCTCTTAGAGAAATACCTAAGAGTGACATATATATATTGCTGGGCCATATTGTAAGTGTGTATTTAACTTGAAAGAAACTGCCAAATTGTTTTCCAAAGAGGTTGGATCATTTTGTGTTCCCACCAGCATCGTATGAGCGTTCCAGTTGCTCCACAATCTTCTCATTTTGGGGGAAGTCTTTTCCTATTTTAAAATGTCAAAATGTTTACTATTTTGTCTTTCAATGTTTTGACAGTTTTTGTAACGTTCGCCACCCTGGTGGATGTGTAGCGCTGTCTCATTTGCATTTTCCTAATGACTACTAGTGTTGAGCATCTTTCATGCGCTTTTGCTCAAGCTTCTATCTTCCTTAGTGAAGTGCTTATTTAAACATTTTGCCTGTTTTTTTAAATTAAGTTGTCTCTTCTTGCTATTGAATTATTTATATACTTTGAAAACAAATCTTTTTGCAGAATACATGTTTTACAAATTTTTTTTTCCCCAGGCTATGGTTTGCCCTTGCATTTTTTAAACAATGCTGTCTAAAGAGTAGAATTTTTTTATTTTAATTTTAATTTTAATGTTCAAAACCGTACCTAAGAAATGTTTATCTACCTAAAGGTCACAAAGATTTTTTTCCCCTTTTTTCCCCCAGAAATGTTGTAGTTTGGCCATTGCATTTTCACCCATGGTTCTTTTCAAGTTAATTTTTGTATATTGTATGTGGTAAAAGTCAAAGTATTTTTTTCCCTCATAGTGTTTTTTCTAGCTGCATTTAAAGACTATCCCCACTTTGTTGAATTACCTTGGTACTTTTTTCAAAAATCAATTGATTGTTTATGCGTGGGTCTCTTTCTGAATTCTCCATTCTTATCCACTAATAAGTATGTGTGTTCTTATGTCTATAACCCATTGTCATCAAACGTAACTTTATAGGAAGTCTTAAAATTAGGGTGAGTTCTCTTTGTACTTTTTTAGAATTAGTTTGTCTATTCTAGTCCTTTGCAGCATCATATGAATTTTAGAATCACTTTGCCAACTTCTACAAAATTCTTCTAAGAATTTATGTTGGGATTGCTTGGGACCTATAGATCAATTTGGAAAGAAACAATATTGAGTCTTCTAATCTATGAATAGGATATATCTCGCTATTGAGTCTTTAATATTTTTGTCTCAGCAGTATTTTGCAATTTAGTGTACAAATCTCTCACATATTTTGTTAAATTTATCTTAAGAGTTTCATGTTTTTCAAATGTGACCATAAATGATATTTTTAAATTTTAGTTTCCAGTTGTTTATCCTCACACATGAGTCTTATCATTTTTCTTTATTCATCTGTTAATATGATGAGTTATACTAATTGACTTCTAGTATTAAATCAACTTTGCATTTCTGAAACAAGCCCCTCTTGGTCATTATATATTATCCTTTTTATATGTTTTTGGATTTAATTGGCTAAAATTGCTTTGAGAACTTTACATCTGTATTCACGAGAAATATTGGTCTGTAGTTTTCTTCTCTTGTAATATTTTTGTCTGGTTTTGGCACCCAGATAATGCTGACCCCATAAGTGAGCTGGGAAATATTACTTCTTTTTCTAATTTATGGAATTATTAATAACAACTAGAATTGTTGTTATTTCTTCTTTAAATACTTGGAATAATTCACAGTAAAGCCATCTGGGCTTGAAGTTTTCTTGTTTGTTGGAAGCTTTCAATTATGGATTAAATTCCTTTGATATAGATTATTTATCTATAATTTTTAAGTTATCTATTTTCTTTCTTTAGGTTTCTATGCTTTCAAAAGGATGTATATCAACCTCGTGGGTTCCTATTTTCATTTTGACAGAGCTATAGTAATTTGTGTCTTGTAAGGAATTTGTCCATTTCATTTAAGCTGTAGAATTCATTGACATCATGTTGTTCATAATTTTCTTCTACCCTCTGGAAAATCTGAAGTGATACCCATTTGTTATTGCTATATTTTCTTTTTTGTTTTTTCTTTCTTGTTTTCCTTATAAGTCATACTACAGGTTTATTTATTTAACTGATCTTTTCAAAGGATTGATGAAATAGTTTCCTATTGCTGCTTCAGTAAATTACTACAAACTTAGTGGCCAAAAATAACACAAATTTATTATTTTACAGTTCTGAAGGTCAGAAGTCTAAAATGAGTCTCATGGGGTTGAAGTCAAGCTGTCAGCAGGACTGATTCCTTCTGGAGACTCTGAAGTCCACATCCATTTTTATGCCTTTTTTAGTTTCTAGAGGTCACCCGCATTCCTTGGCTCATGATCCTGCCCTGCATTTTCCAACTTTCATAACATCTCCTGCTACTACCTCTGTTTATAAGCATGCTTGTGATTACACTGGAGGACCCACCTGGATAAAACCCTTAACTCTTTAAGTAATCACACCTGCAAAGTTCTTTTCATCATATACGGTAACATGTTTCCAGGTCCCAGAGATTAGGACATAGACATCTTTGGGGAACCATCATCCAGCCTACTACTATCAGCTTTTGATTCTATTATTTCACTCTTTTGTTTGCTCAATTTCCTATTTTACTAATATCCAATGTTGTCTCTGTTATTTTCTTCCTTCTTTTTTGCTTTAGACTTAATTTACTCTCTTTTTCTATTTTATTAAGGTGGAAGTTTAGATCTTTGATTTGAAATATTTCTTCATTTTATAAAAACACTTAATACTATAGATTTCTCTCTAAATACAGTTTTAGTTACATCTCAATAATTTTGATATATTGTGTTTTAATTTCATTCAACCCAAAATTATCAATTTTGTTAGGTATTTTTTGATCCACATGTTATATTTAAAAATATGTTTTAATTTGTTATTTTCTGGATACATTTCTCTTGATTTCTAATTCCATTGTAAGCTAGTTTAATTCTCCTGTATGTTTTGATCCTTTTAAATTTATTGAGATTGAGACTTGTTTTATGACTCAGAATCTTGATGAATATTCCAAGTTCACATGAACAAAGCATGTGTTCTGTTGTTTCAAAGCAAAGCATTCTATTAGGCCAATTTGACTGATAATGTTGTTTAAGACGTCTTTACTCATTTTCTGTCTACTTTTTCTATCAATTACTTGGAGAGGTGTGTTAAAATCTTCAAGTATAATTGTAAATTTGCCTTTTTCTTCTTTTGGTTCTATAAGTTTTTGCCTCATGGATTTTGAAGTTCTATTTCTAGGTAATGGATATGGTAAGTCCATTTAGAATAGTTATGTCCTCTTGGTGAATTGACCACTTTGTCTTCTTATATAATGTCTCTGTCTATTCCTGGCAATAGTCTTTGTTGAGTTTTCCAAATGTTAAAAAAGAGGACCAGAAACTGGGGGGTTGATCTAGCCTGGCTCATCATTTTAAAGGTAGTACTTCACATAAAAAATGGTTTGTAGAATACATAAAATAAATTTTCTTCTGCTTTGTAAAGTCTTAGACCATTTATTGCAGCCAAGCAATGAAGAAATTGTTCCATCTCCTATACTTAAAAGACTGACATATGAAAACATTCTCTTTTTCCTCTAATCACAGCCTTGCCTTGGCTCCTTTTGTGTACTGACCCCAGAGAAGCTCTTGCATGTTTGTAGGGCTGGCCCTTTCTGCCCCATCTGTATAAAAACAGCTACTTGCCTGTGGATAACATTTTGATTCGCTACAAGGTCAAAATCCCATCAGACTATGCTTACTAATACCTAAGGCCCAAAGCTGCCATCACAGTCCCATCAGTCAAAAGCCAATCACACAACTGTAAAAATCAGCTATGTGGCATGTCCAAGCCCTACAAATCTCCAAAGTAAAAAAAAAAAAAAAAAAAATCTTGCAACCCATGCTTACTCCACCTAAGGCTTAATGCCATCAAAAGCTTGTGTTTTGGCTCTCCAAATACTACCGCTCATGTGTCTCTCAAGGTTCCTGGCTAGTATTCCAAATGATGGGGAAAAGAATGCTATTGCTGGACTCCTTCAAACTCTATCATCCTCCTGTGCCAATGCCAATCATCATAATTGGTCACAGAGGTATGCAATAAGGCTCATTTCCCCCACACCCAGCCCCACATAGGTTTCAGGTGGTTGTGTTTGTCTTTCTACACTACCCACTCTTCTCTAAATCAATGTCCCTTGCTCTATTTCATAAGGGAAGAGCTGATTAGTATCCTGGGGCAGTGACAAGAGTAGTAAACATCCCATACAGGACAGCTTGAGAGGCAGCTCAGCCATGTTAGGATTTCAACAGGTGTCCCTCTGCCGGATGAGCCACAGGCAGTGGGCAAGGACAGCAGTCTGCATGGTGCTCTGTCTCTCTAGGTACTGATGGCCCTTATTCATGCCTCTCCTCTGCCTTCCCCTCACCTCCATCCCAGACGGCCCTCTAATCTCTAGTCAGGGAGGAAGGCATGACCATTGGCCTCTCCTCTGTCTCTTATTAATCTTTATTATGGTATCTCTATGTTCTGTTCCCCTCAGAGTCATCCCTTTTGATTCTTATTGATTCTTAGGGGCCTAGTTTGGAAGTCAAACCAAAGAAAATAAACCAGATGGGAACTGTTTCTTTCTCTTTCCATCCAGATGTTCTGACTGACTGAGAGAAGGGTCTAAGAGGTGTAGGAAAGTGTGAAGAGCACAGCGATTAATTTTTCAGAACTCTATGTCAGTACAGAGATTTGCCCACACTGCACCAAAAGGGTCTCAGAGTCCCTCCAAAGATGCTCATCGGATGCCCATCCCATTACAGTTGTCCCACCCAAGGAAAGCCATTAACCATCAGAGTCTAGTCAAATGACAGTCCCGGTAGTTGGTTAAGTTGGCAGGCCTTACAAGTTAAGGTGCTGTGGCTGGGAGAGGTGAGGTGGCACCCAGACACATGCTTGTTAGGAGCAGGGCTGGGACTCAACTTCAGGCAGCTCAGGTTTAGTCCAATACACTGCACTCTCACCTGGGGTGACTCCATAGGATTAGTTGGCAGCAAGCCCAGAGCAAGACTGAGATACAGGGTGGAGGCCAAGGTAAGAGGATGCTAGCTTCTGAAATAAAACTGCCACAGGGAAGGAGAGGAGAGGAAGAGCAGGAGGAATCTAGGCCTATTTTGTTCATGTGTTGGTGAGCTGGGAGCTGGACACCTTTCTCCAGATGAACCAAGTCTCAGTGGGGTTCTTTTTAGATGCCTTTTAATTGTTTCTCATTCAAAGCTGCTTTCTGAGACCAAGAGTTTTCCACCTACCTTTATAAATAGAATATAAATGTAACAGAAAATTTAGGGGAGAATATATCTCCTAGATGGGAGGGAACTGTGTGCGGTGTGTGGCAGAGCTTGAGGTTGCAGCACACACTAAAATCCCAGCCATCGATGTCATTCCCCTTCTGGGGAACAGTAAGTCTAGTTGGCTGTAACAATATGATGTTTTAAAAATTGTTCAGATCAGCAGAGAGAATGCTGTTTTGATGGGACTCTGAGGTAAACTCTTGGGCGAGTCAAAGATACAATGGGAAAAATTACCAGCGCTTGGGAGGTTTTGCAATATTGGCCTTGCACTTACAATCCCAGAAAAAAAATGAATGTTTGATGGATTTTTCAAAGTTGATGATGGGCAAGAGTGGTTTTTTTTTATTCCCCAGCTGACTTTTCAGATTCAAGGCTCACATGGGGAGTCGTTCTGAGGGAATTTTGGCCATCTCTGCCAACTGTAATTATGGCTGGATGCTAAACAGTACCTTGAATAAGGATCAGGAACTGTGGTTGTCCTGAAATGTCCTTTATCCAGTGACTGAGGCTGGATCTACACGGCTCGAGGTGCAGTCAGGATTCAGTCACTCTCCAGTTACAGCACAGCCACTTCTCCCCCATCCGCAGCTCACACCGCAATCTTTGCAAAGATGACACTCCAGCCCCACTGGTGTTTTTGGTGTTTCTCATGCATGCCACAGGCATTTCCACTGGAGAGCCTTTGAACTTGTCATTCGCCCTTTCTGGAACGCTCTTGTCCGGATCTGTGTGTAGACGGCGTTCTCTCATCATTCGGGCCACTCTTCAGAGGCCTCCCTCACCAGACATCCTAAAGAAGTTCCTCAGGCTTTCCCCTTCCCTCATCCATGTCTTATTTTCTTCCATGCAAGTATTTCTATTATTTTCTGATTTGTCCATTCTTTTCCTGTCTTTCTCCCCAGAAAAATGTAAGTCCTCTGGGAGCAGGAACTGTGGCTTACTTGCTCACTGCTATGGTCCAAGCACCCAGAGCCACACCTGGTACACATTAGACACTCAAGAAATGTTTGTTAGAGGGCTGAAGAAAGGACAGTGGTGGGTGGACTGTCCGAGGCTGCGGAGTGGGGAGACCAGCTGCTCCATTCGTCCATAAGGAAGCACACACACTCACAGGTATGCTGCAGGCCTCAGGGGAGCACACCAGGGCATTAGTAAAGCCGTTCTCTCACCAGGGCTTCCATGGGTCCAGAGTTGAAAGAAAAAAATATAGGATTTGCGCTGATCGCCACAACTGTCATGTACCAGCTGGTTTTCAAGATAGTGAGGACAGCCACAGAGCTTTCTCATTTTAGGTATTGCAACTGTTTCCTCACTCATTTTTAATGATGATTTCTTTGCTTTGCTTTGAAGTGTATCCATAGCCAGTGCCCTGTCCTGATGGCAGGAGTTGAAAGATGGGCGTGGGGAAAGTTGACAAGCCTTCTGACACTGCAAGAGGCTGAGATCACTGGTCCTGGTTCTTTGCAAGATAATAGGGTGGACTTTATTAAGATTAAAGACAATCACCATTTATGTGCTTCATTTTCAAGAATTTTAGTGTGAGTGAAACCTCCCCCAGGGTCACCTAGATCAACGTTCCACCAACTGTTCCACCACTTTTCATGACATGGTTAATGAATAATTATCCGGCCTTTGCTAGAATAGATTCAACTACATCACAGGGCAGGCAGCCACTATTTTACTGCTGAGAAAACTTTTCTAAGGAGATTTCCAATTAAATTGATTCTTTATTTTTCTTTAAAACACCTTTTCTGTGGACAGTTGGTGGATATTTTTAAGTTTGGGATTTGGACCATATGGAGTAAAATATTTAGAAATGTTTAGAGCTATTTTGTCCCTTCTGAAAATGAGATTGAGAATAACCTGAAAGAAAATATAACACCATTGGCTTTCCCATTCACAAACACATTCTGCTTGGCACTTCTCTGACATTCTGTGATGTGAGGGAGCCTGGAGTTTATATTTCATTTGCACATTATCCCACTGTGATAGGAAATTATTTCTCCTTGGCCAACTCTTATCATGCAGATTGCTCTAAAATCAGATTACAGCTGCTTGTTTTGATTGATTAGTTAGTTCTGCCTTTTAAAAATCACTTATGTCTCTTATCAGTGAGAATAAAGCTAAGAATGCAATTACAACATTTACTTATGGGTTTCTAAGGGTGTTTTAACAAGAAGCTGAGCAGAAACAGCTCCTATATAAAAGTGAAGCAGAAACAAACTTCTTCACAATTATCAGTAAATCTGTCAACTAACCCAAGGAGACATATAATTTTTTTTTTTTTTTTTTTGAGATGGAGTCTCACTCTGTTGCCCAGGCTGGAGTGTCATTGGTGCAATCTCGGCTCACTGGAACCTCTGCCTCCCAGGTTCAAGCAATTCTTCTGCCTCAGCCTCCCAAGTAGCTGGGATTACAGGAGCATGCCACCACACGCAGCTAATTTTTTGTATTTTTAGTAGAGACGAGGTTTCACCCTGTTAGCAAGGATGGTCTCAACCTCCTGACCTTGTGATCCCCTCGCCTTGGCCTCCCAAAGTGCTAGGATTTCCAGGCGCAAGCCACAGCACCCGGACAACACAGAATATTATTAAGTGAAATGAAGTCCAGCTTTACAGCACTGAGCAACCATTAAATGCCAGTTTATTCCAGGAGCTGCAGGGGATGGAGGATGAGTAGAACTTGGAAGTTTACATGCATAGGGTCCAAAGTAGATGCCTGCATCTCTGTCCATCCTCCCCTCGGGAAATCATGTAGTGTGTCCACTTAATGTTCTGGCCAATTATAGCTGTAATTTAAGGGATAAGAGAAGGAGAGGCAGTAGCTATTGGAGATGGCATGTGTATCCTAGGGTCTGGGTTGGACATTCTGGTGTGAGTCCCAGTCCTGTACTTGATGGCTTTTTCACTGTGGACACATTTTTTTAACCTCTGTATTTGTTTCTTTGTTTGCAAAATGGTAAAACTATTTTCCTTGCAAGGTTTTTGAGAAGATTAGAGATCACATATATAAAGCTCCCAGCCGAGTGTGTAGCTCTAGGTCTTCAAGGATGTGGCAGCCGCCAGGACTGGGTTGGTTTTTCCATGTCAAGGGCCATCCTGTCCAGCTGCAGGCATGCCGGCTAGGCACACAACTTTCAACGGTTTTTACGTTTGTCTTGCTGGAAGGTGACCTTGGAGGATCTGCGCCAAGACAAGCTGCTGAGGCCTTTTCTGGCCCTGAGTTCTTCAACAAAGGCTGCTTCTGTGCAAGGGGGATGACTCAGGGCACAAGGCTGCAGCTCATGCAGCGCAGACAGAAGCGCTGAGAAGGCGGGTGAGAGGAGGCCAGGGAAGAAAATCCTGGATAATGTGTTTAATTTGATCCGTTCCCTGGAGTCATTAAAATGCATCCTCCTCTGGACTCTCAAATTCTTGAGCTGAAATAATCAGTCCAACAGGCTTTTTTTTTTTTTTTTTTTTTTTTTTCTGAAAATAATGAAAGCATACGTTATGATGCGTTCAAAATTCTCAGGCCTGTTGGAATACTGCCCTCTAGTGTTTAGGGATGGGCGCAACCTCTTTGGGAAACTGCTTGGCCGACTAGCTTGTTACCAAAGGAAAGCTAAAAAACGCAAGGCTGACACCAGATAACTCATTCAACATAAGGGGCTGAGATGGGGGTTCCGGGGGTCAAATTCCTATTCCCGTGATAGAGAAACACAAAATTTTCTGTCGCTCATTTTCAAAGGGACCCCACCTGAAATAAGAGGGAATTATTGACCTCTACAGCATACTCTTGCCAAGAGGGAAGAAAAATACTCGAAATGACTGACACTTTCCTCCCTGTCTCCCTTCCTCTAGCTCTCTTCTATTTATTGAGCAGCTATCAAAGCATAGCCGTTAGAATATGGGCACAGGCAGTCTGAGTTCACAGGCTGGCTTCACAATTTGCCATTTGTGCAGATTAGAGTATGTGACTTAATCTCCCTGTGTTCCAGGTTTTCAAATCTATAAAATAGGGATAAAAATTTTACCTACCTCATAGGCATGTTCTAAGGATGCATGAGATGCTTGGAGTACATTTAAGGTACTTTGAACAAGACCTTTCACACAGTAAACACTTAATAAAATATGTTATTATCAGTCGTTATTGTATCCTTCTCTGTCTCAGGCTTTGTACTGGGTCCTCGGGAGGCAGTTGGGAAGACAGGCATGGCCCCTGCCCTCATAAAATATATATCCACAAATCCTGGGCTTCAAGCTGTTAGGGATTTTATCCATACTGGAGGGCAAAGAAGAGTAAAGCTCCCAATGTATGTTTTTAAAAATCCAAGAGAAAACAATTTATGATAGCTCAAGAGCCCACTAGGAAATATTAGTGCCAATTTTCCCAAACAGAGAGAGAATTTCCACAGGTATGTTTCTGGATGCCTTGAGAACTTCTCCTTTTCTCAAATATCACTAATGAGATACAATTCTCTTTCCAGTTTCAGAGTTTATCCACACCTTTAGCTAAAGGGCAGCACCAGCCTTCAGGTAAGTCGAATCTGGAGCTACTTCACTTGAGTCATGTTGTCTTCCTCTGCTTAAAATTCTATTCCTTTGCCTTTCAGAATTACAGTCTCCAGGAGGCCCCTGCTAGACACACATGTTCTTGGACGTGTTTATTATTCTTCATTCTTCAGATGTTATTAGTCATTAACACCAGGTATGAGATTAATTTGTTAATTCCTTCCTAACTTGATGGCTAGCTAAATTCAGGGACATTCAGGATGAGTGCATTTTTAAAATAACTTTTTCTAATTTTAAAAATACTAAATGCTCATTGTAGAAAACATAATAGAGAAAACCCTAAAGAAGAAAATTTTCCCCACCACCATGAGACAACTAATCTTAACATTTGATTCTTCTTTCCAGCTACATGATGATAGATTTATCTATAATCAATAGGTCAGCTGAAATTGCATGGACTTTGAGGTCTGGATAAAATGATGCAAACCTCAGTTCTCTTCTTGTAAAAGCCCAAAAGCCCTCCCCTAAATTTCTGCAGATGGATGAGGAGTTTATTTTTTCATAGTCAGTTTTTGATTCCAATTTCTGCCTCCATAAATGTTACTCTGCTTATTACCAGGTCTGCCCCCTTGCCCAGTGCACACACTTGTGCATGTGTGAGTGCGTGCACAAGCACACATGTACACACACACACATGCAAACACACACACACGGAGTTCATATTTGTGCCTGTGGTAGGCTGATGACCAGAGAGTAAAAGTGTACATTGCAGCATACAGCTTCAAATAAAACATCAGCCAGGCCTTCCTCACAATGTCCTTTGGCCATCCCCACAGCCCGAGGATCCCCACCAGCCACTGTATGCCCTACTGTCCTGAGCCTGGGAATACCTCTGGGCTCTTTCCCTGATTCTGGGCTCATGCAGAGCAATTTAGCCACTGTCCGCTCTTTCTTATACTCCTACTAACTCTTCACCCTCAGGCGTCTCCTTCTAAGTCGAGTGCCTCTATCAGATTATTTTCTTTTTTTTTTTTTCTTTTTTGAGACGGAGTCTCGCTCTTTCACCCAGGCTGGAGTGCAGTGGCGCCATCTCGGCTCACTGCAACCTCCACCTCCCCAGTTCACACCATTCTCTTGCCTCAGCCTCCTTAGCAGCTGGGACTACAGGTGCCCGCCACCACGCCTGGCTAATTTTTTTTGTATTTTTAGTACAGACGGGGTTTCACTATGTTAGCCAGGATGGTCTCAATCTCCTGACCTCCTGATCCACCCGCCTTGGCCTCCCAAAGTGCAGGGATTACAGGCGTGAGCCACCGTGCCCTGGCCTATCAAGTTATTTTCAAAAGCAGAACAGTTTCTCCCTAAAAGGAAAGTTGCTATTAGTAGTTAAAATAATGAAATGTATACCCCATTACATTTTTAATGCTGCATATATCATATAGTTTTGTATTTTTTTCCAAGCAAACAACATTATGAACTTGTTACTGTATCAAAAATTATTCAAAAAGACCCACATATTTCATCATCAAAATGAGTAAGTGTTCTTGGAGGAAGGGGCAGGTCAGAAGCATAAAGGACATGAGAGGGGCAGGCCTCTGTGGGCACCCTAGGACCGAGGTTAGTTATTAGAGGACGTGGTGTTCCTGTCTCCCCTGGGGAAAGGAACAATATATTACAAAAGAGAAACAGGAAGCAACCTTGGAATATTCCATAATTTAGCTTAGGTTAAGCTCTGTTAAGGGGTGGGACTAATATTATCCTCAGCATAGCTTTTGCTGAGACACTAGAAATTTAGAACATTCTGAATGTGATTGAAGCAAGAGATAGAATAACAAGTCCAATTTAAGGTGATAATGCATCAGTTACGATCTATGCTAATGTACCACGTAGGGCACACAGTTGTAAGTAGACACAGTGAAGGTAGAATTTGGAAAATGCTGGTGCTTACCTAGCTTTTTACAGATTCTGAGTGCTAGAATCTTCATATCCACAAGGTCCCTCCTGAATGTGTATTTATGTAATAGTACCTAGAAGAGTTATTTAAGTCAAGGCTTTATGACGATAACAGGGCCCTTGCAAGAAATTAGACTTATACAAAATTTACTATATAACAGCAATGCATTGCAGTGAATCCTGACCCCGTCCTGCCTCAGCCCCCATCAGGACTGCATGGGATGCTACCTGGCACAGGTAAGGATGGAGTGGTGACCTTTCTTTGCTGTGTCTCATATGGCTCTTGCCCCTGCCATGAGACTGGGGATGTACACTTGCTTCAAGGCCCTCTTAAAATCAAATTTCAGAAATGTTTGTTTTATATTTACTTTAGTTGTATTCTTTAAGCAATTTCTATGAAGGGGGTCATAGAAAAACCCTCAAAAATCCTTCTTGATCTGACACTTTTAAAAAACCCACAAACTTAATGAACCGTTGTCTTGGTATCCTCTCCTTTTATCTGTCCCCTCTTCTACTTTCTCGAATTTCTGATGCAGACTCTCCATCTGGGATCTGTTTGATGACTCTCAGCCGCCCCTTCTAAAACCAATGCTGTGGCCTGTCCCTGGATTCCCAGGCCTTTGTCCTGGAACTTGCTTTCATACCCACTTCGCTCTACCTCCACGAGTGTAGGCCAGCTCTATGCTATTTCCTCCTATTTTGGTTAGCTGTGACTACATAACAAACCACCTCCAAATTTCATGGCCCAGGACAACAGAAACATTTATTTGTTTGATTCGGTTGTTTGAGCAGGTCTTAGCAGGCATAGCTCGCCTCTGTTCATATGCAGTCAGCTGGGTCAGCTTGACTGGAATTGGAGGATCCACTACCATGTTAGCATTCCTCACGTAGTTGGCAAGTTGGTGTTGGCTGGCGGCTGGGATTCAGCAGGGGCTGTCAGCTGAGGCCTTGAGCTCCCTTCCCCGAGGTCTCTCCATATGGCAGGGTTGGGTTTCTCATGGCATGGCCTTCCCAAGGGAGCTGGACTTCTTACATGGAAGCAGGCTTCCTCCCGCGAGCGAAAGTGTAAGCTGCCAGGCTTCTCAAAGTCCCAAAACATCTCTTTCCCCACGTTTCACTGCTCAGAAGAATCACAAGGTCGGCACAGATTCAAAGGGAGAAAGAATACACTTCCCTCTTGATGGAAGAGTGGCATGTGAGAGAGGAGATATTGCTGAAGCTATCTTTGGAAATACAATATTCCATACACCCTGACACACCCATGCCATCTCCGTGCCCAGCCCTAATTTCCAGAACCCCAGCACAAAAATGAGACTCATGTGCCTTTCTATATCCAGAAGGGATTTTGGACAGAAAGACTTTGCTTCAGTAGACTTCAGGGAACATGCTTTCTAATATATTATGAAAATGACTGTGAAAGAGTGCAATTCTTTGTCTCTCTGGGCTGAGCATTCTGGGACTATGTGCTTTGGCATCATCTTTCTTCCACGATTAACCTTCTGCTTTGCACTGCGGTACCCATGTGGGGTATTTTAAATTCCCTTTTTCAAATAGAATCAGTTCCTGTTTGCACACTGAACTAAGCATGGATTTTACATTGAGCTATGCCATGACTTATAACACCATTCAACATCCACCCGCAAACAGAAGGTGGAGCTGACTGCCACCCACAGGCCCCCGGGGCTCAAGCCTGCTCATACTTGGGCATGCAACTTTTCTCTTATGTGCGAGGGCAAAGCAAATGAGATTCTCTCAATGAGAAAGACTTGAGTGGTATGTTTATAAGTATAGGAGAAGCTGGTATTCCACTAATTGTTACTATCTAATAAACTACCCCCCAAAACTTAGTGCTCTAAAACATTTTTTACTATATTTCACAGGTTGTGTACATCAGGAATTCAGTCAGGCTTGACTGAGCAATTCTTCTGCCCTCCTCCTCTTACCCCGAAGGCATGAGTGAGGTCACTCGGTGGTGTTCAGACGGCAGATGGGCTGGTCTAGAGAGTAGCAGGTGGGGTTATTCACATGCTCGGCACCTTGGCAGGGAAAACTGGAAAGCTGGGCTCAGTTGGGACCGTCTACTGGAGTGCCCACCTGCAACCTCTCCAGCACGACAGTCCCAGGGTAGCTGGACTTGTTACATAGCAGCTGGCTGTCCCCACTGCTCCCCACCCCCACCCCCTGCAAGTGTTCCAAGAGAACCAGACAATAACTGAATGCCTTCTTACATTTAGACTCAGAAGTCACATATGCCCCTTTAGCCACATTCTCCTGGTTACTAGAAAGTCATAGGCCAGTCCAGGTTCAAGGGAAAATAACTAGACACATCTTCTGCTGGGGACATGGCAAGGCCCTGCTGTAGAGGAGCTCATGGGACCTGAGGCATTATTGCAGCCATTTTTGGAACGTGGTACCTGCCCGCAGCTGGCTCAGACCTTGGCAAGAGAGCCGTTAGATGAAGCTTGCCTCTCCATTCCTGTAGATCTGCCCCATGTTTCTCCCCTTTTTTGTTGTTCTTACCTTTAGATTTCACCATGATCCCTGGCAGCCTCCCCTTTCACAGCCTCAGATTCTACTTCACTCTCCTGTCACTTCCTGGTGCTTCCTCCTTTACAGAACTTACCTATTTTATGTCCCATTTCCTCCTGGCCCCATTACATGCCTGGATGCAGCACTTTATATTAGACAGAGCATTGAACTGAAAAGCCATGTCCTGATGCTTCCACTAATGAGCTGTGTTATCCTAGGCAATTCATAACTATTGCAGTTTTCTCATTTACACAATCCTGGGGAAGTGGGTTTGGAGGATTGGATAAAACAGTCTTTAGCATCAACTCCAATCATTTCTAAATCTAAACTGAGTTAAGAAATAAATGTATAGCAGCAACAAATTGCTATTTAGCCCCAATGAAAATATCCACTCAGCACCTACCTTAAAGAATTCTGGGTCACTACAGACGATAAGAAAAAGAAGTAAGGTAAAATCTTTACTCTTGAGGAATTGGAATATTCATTGGCAGACACAAATAGAGGAAAAGTTAACAGAGCTAGGAAGAATGCCACTGGATGACAGACTATGATTCATTGCAAATAAGTAATCTAGGAAGTATATTCTGGGTTCCTTCAGTAATGTAATCATCCATTGAATGATAAGGTGGCTTTGGAGGTAAGACACAATTTAACGGGATTTTTATTTGTTTTTGTTTACATATCTAAGCCAAAGGAAGAGACTGTATGAGGATTTGGGTTACAGTTTCAGGGCAAGCAAATGACATATTCTGGCTGGGGGGAAGTATAAACTGATACAGCAATGCCACATACTGCACCTGCAGCCAGGCACCTCAGCAAAGTCATGTTAGGTGCAGATGTCCATAGAGGAAAAAACTTTTAAGAAACATTCTTTTTCTCTCCTCTCATCCTGAAGTGAGAAAAAATAAAGCTTGTGTCTTCTGGATGTCAAACGGAGACCTGCTTCATTGTCTATGCCTGCATTGGCTCCAAGTACCTGTGACAGAGGGAACTGCAGTATACAAGCTAGCTGGAGGTTTTTCCATCAGAACCCCACTTCTGTGCCTTCCACTATCATCCTAATAATTTAAATAACAAACCAAGTCAGTAGGGGAAACAATGTCCATCTCCAGTCTACCTACCAGACTGACTTTGGCATCCTTAAAAATAATCTAAGAAAGAACACCTAGGCAGCCATTTGAGCTTGAGTTTTCTCCAGTGTGAGTAACATGCAGTGGTACTATACAGATATTACGACAAAGTCTGAGTGGGTCATCAGGCCTAACTCGATGCTAGCACTTAGCAAATGCTCAGTGAAGGTTCTGCATCTGTGTGTTGGAGTTCAGACACTTTCTCAGGAAGGTTTGTGAAGACTAAGCTTCAGCTGGATATAAGTGGGGTGTGAGAAAACCAAACCTAAGCCAAGGCAAAAGGGTCAAGCTATTACGGAGAAGAAACTAGTGCCACTGTCCAGAATTTGATCCAAGTGGAGAAAAGCCCATCTCTTCAGTTGTCTCTGACTACCTCAGTTCCTAGCCATCGGCACCCATGGCAGGCTCATGCTGCACTGGGGCATGGTTGGGCAACAATGGATATCTGCGAGCTCTAAGACAAGGAAGTTTGGCAAGAGAGATCTTGGTTCTCCCACCAGGACCTAGTCACATAGGAGGGGATGAGATGTCACAGAAGGGACACAGAATTCACATTCATTGAATTCCACACGTTGAACCATTCTTGCATGCTAGGGATAAATCCCACTAGGTCATGGTGTATGATGCACATTGTATACCTGTTAGGGTGGCTGTTATCAAAAAGTCAAAAGGTAAGTTGGTGAATATGTGGAGAAATTTAAACCCTTGTATACTGTTGGTGGGAATGTAAAATGGTGCAGCCACTATGAAAGACAGTATGGAGATTCCCCCAAAAATTAAAAATAAAACTGCCGTATAACCCATCAATCCCACTTCAGGTTATAGATCCAAAAAATTTAAATCAGAATCTCAAAGAGATATCTGCACTCCATGTTCATTGCGGCATTATTCACAGTATTCTAGATATGGAAACAATCTAAAATGTATTGATGGATGAATGGATTGAAGACAATGCAGTATATACATTCAATTGGGTACTATTCAGCATTGGAAAAAGGGAAATCCTCCCATATGTGACAACACAGATGAATCTGGAGGACAGTATGTGAAGGGAAATCAGCTACTCAGAGAAGGGCAATACTGCCTGATTTCACTCATGTGAGTTATCTAAAATAGTAAAAGTCATAGAAGCAGAGAATGGTGATTGGGGGAAGATCTCGGGCAGGGATAGATAGGAAGTTGTTGTTGTGTAGGTGTAAACTTTCACTTATTCAAGAAGAATAACTTCCTGAGATCTGCTGTGCAACATAGTTTCTAGTTAATGACACGGTATTGTATTGTGCAATTAAAAAATTTAAGAGAGTCTATCTCATGTTGTGTTCTTACCTGCAAAAAGAAGGGACGGATACCAGGAAATCTTTGGGGGTAATAGATATGTTTACCACCTTGATTGTGGTGATGGTTTCACAGGTGTATGCTTATGGCCTAACATTAAATTATATACATTAAATACGGGAGAGTTTTATTCATATATCAGTTATACTTCAATGAAGCAGTTTAAAAAAAAATAAAAAACTTAGGCCACTAGAAGACTCTTAAAGAAACTTCACCAGAAATGTCTTTCTTACGGTGAACTTTTTCTTGCTGATATTTTTCCAAAGCATGCATAGGTATTTCAGGTCAATGTTCTGGTCTTTCTGCTATTTCAGCTTAAAAATCCCTCCTTTTGAAAATCACCTCGGTACTGCCACCTCAGCTGTGGCACTTCCTCCCACAACCTGCAACTAATGATGTGACTTGACTTGCTCAAGCCCATAAGCTCAAAGATACAAATCTTTTTTAAGCAAGATTTTGCTATCAAAATCTATATGAATAGTCGATTTTGTTGTTGTTATTCTATTTTAGTAATTGCAGGGATTATTTATCTGTAAAAGAATAAAGGACTTGAAATAATAAAATAATATTTAAAGAATGCTTTAAAGATGGCATTTTACTATCTTCGTGTTTACAAGTCATATGTGCTTTTGTGGAAGATGTAGAAAATATAATAAAGTACATGGGAAAAATTACTCGACTATTTATAACCCCACTGCCATAAGAAACATCACTGTAGACACTGTAATTGTTTTTGTCTTCAATGAAGTCAATCTATACTTTTTTGAAACATGCTTCCGTTTTTCAGTCAGCAGCATATAGTGAAGGGCATTTTCTTTTTTTTTTTTTTCCTTCTTTCATTCATGATCTTTTTTTTATTATTATTATACTTTAAGTTCTAGGGTACATGTGCATAGCGTACAGGTTTGTTACATATGTATACGTGTGCCATGTTGGTGTGCTGCACCCATCAACTCGTCAACACCCATCAA
>NW_012122709.1:3228725-3236886 GCF_000951035.1 Colobus angolensis palliatus
GCTGACCAGCACCGATTGTCCGGCACTCCCTAGTGAGATGACCCCAGTACCTCAGTTGAAAATGCAGAAATCACCGGTCTTCTGTGTCGCTCGCTCTGGGAGTTGGAGACTAGAGCTGTTCCTATTTGGCCATCTTGCTCCACCCACCGTGAAGGGCATTTTCAGGCAACAACTAAACATACACCCTGTTTTCAGTCCTGAGTCAGAATATCGCCTTCTGGGGTATTATTCAAAAAAAAAAACTATTTGGTTAACAGCAAAATCAAAAGTAAACTCAACCCAATAATGTAATTTTGGGGATGATGTTAAAAAATGGCTTGTATGTTTTATTAATACAATTGACTGTTATTAAACTTGCTCTTTGAATTATTTCAATATGAACTTTTTTGGTATCTTTATTTTCTTTGCATTTGAACAGTTCTAGTCAGCTAGTTTGCCTAATTAGGCATTAAGATAATTAACACTAGTTTCCATAATAATCTCCAAATTATTATTCTAATATTATTATAGTATCTACAATCAGAGACTTAACACACTAAAAATTTCTTTCTTCCTCATGCAATATTTTATAACGTGTGGGTAATTGCACTTCTTGGCTCTACTACCAGCAATAACTAAGGGATATGTGCTTGTTCCACGTAGTAGTTACTCCATCTGGAACATGTGACTGTGGAAGGAGAAGAAAGAGTGGCAAGTGTAGAGAATCATCAAGTGGGTTTACATTCAACATGGAAGTGGTGCACATGAATTCTTCTCACATCTTATTGGTCATAATGCAGTCAAATGGCCCGAACCTGACTGTGAGGCAGCCTGGGAAATGTAGTCTTCCTTTGTGCCTTAAAAAAGAATCTGATTGATAAACATCTAACAATTCACAGGACCACTTACAAATGAGCTGTTCCTGATGATTCCACCTTAACATCATGTGTTGTTTCGGGCCATTAAATGGCTATTGATTGTACAACCAGTTGGATTCCGTAATTCAAATCTCTCCTTGATGGCTAAAACAACCAGAACATGATATATGGAAACACATACACACACACAGCACACACACACACACACTCTCTCATTGCTAATAGCATGGTTGATTTGAGTATATTAACAATAGATCTTTGCAATAAGCATTGTTCTATGTCAGAAACTGCTGGATGTTTTACTTCCATGCATTATCTCAATTGATCTTCACAGAATTAGTGAGGCAGGCATTAATTATATCCTCATTTTACAGATGAGGAAATGAAACGAGTAAAACAATGTACTCAAAGTCACACAATGACATACTAGTAGGACTGGGACCTATCCAGGTCCATCTGGCTCTAGAATCTGTGCTATTAGCTCCTGTACTAGATTGGCCTCATATTTGGGAGACACAGCCAGAATTAGATGGAAGAAATTCCCATGGGACCAGAGCTTCAGGCTTTTCTGATCTTCCTGTCATAGTGGTTCTAAGCTGGATTATCTGCATCCTGGAGCCCCTCTGGCTGATCACTTGACAGTTTTGCCACACGTAACCCAGACCAAAGCGGCAGGTGGCCCAGGTTTATGTTGTACCACAGAATGACGGTTATCTCTGCTGTGCTCTGCCTCAAAATTTGCTTTGTTTTCTAACATGAACTATGGACTGGTCCTAATATGCAGTATGGCTATAAAATGCAGCTTGTTACATTGAGTATGGGCTACATCTGGTTATACTTAATATCTTGCTGTGTGCTATCTTTAAATGTTTACATGTACCAGTTTCACCTCCCCAGCTAGAGGGTAAATTTGGAACAAAACCCCATGTATTTCCTAATAGCAGAAGCACATAAGAAACTTGTATTGATCTAGGGTGGGCAGCCTAACAATACAGGTAACCTGTGGTCAGCTCTGTGCCTTAGTTTACTTTTCTGTAAATCAGGGGCTTTGGCTGGAAGAGATCTAAGGGCCTGTCCAGCTTTGTGATTCTCCATATTATTGGGCAGTATTCTTCAAGGGTGGACTATCAAAAGCTTAGTAAATTTTTCCTTCAGAGTCAAAGTCGTTGAATTGTCACGGGGTAAGCATGCTCACATCCTCCCTAGCTAACAGCACCAATCACATGTAACTACAACCGGGCTTCCACAAAGAAAGTTGAATTTTCAAGTGACAAAAACTCATTATTACAAAATGACTAATAATGCAGCCAAGAGCTGTAAAGTGAATCTTACCCAAGTCATTAATCAATTGATACACTTTAAAGAAAAGCTTCCTTATCCATATTGTTAGCCATTTATTCAAATCAAGTAAATATTGTCTGCATGGTCCACTGAGAAATTAAGGAAGATTTATTAAGAAATTGAGCAAAGTAAATGTCTTGGAGAAATTTCACAATTAAGGATTCTTTCAACAAAGGAATTTCAAGAAGTCAGGTAGGCTGCACAGTTTGATCATCTTTGGGTCTCACTTAGGTTCTATCTAATGGCACAATGCAGTGAGGCTTGAGGCAAACTGCACTTGTCTCAGAAGTCAGTTGCTTTCCAGGCCTGGGACAATACCATTCAAGAAGCAAGAGCTTTGTGACAAAGACGCTGAAACCCCCTGGTCTTGTCTCTTAAGTCAAATGGCTTGCCTTCTTTTTTGGTTCATCAAATAGGTAGTTACTTTGCAGACTCAAAAGCCTCAAACAGGTGAGTTTCATTTGAATGTGATGGCATTTCATAGATGAATGTGCTGTTTAGCTTTATTCTATACTGTTATTGCTACCACATGAAGAAGATAGAAAGAGGAAACAGAGTTCTGGGAACTGCAGCTAATAATTTACCATATAGAAGGAAGTGCTCAAAACAACAACTCATGAGAGACATGAGTCTACTGAAAAATTAGAAATAATGACCCACTTTACCGTTAGCCAGGATACAATAACAACTGGTGGTCAGAGCAATCTATGGGTGCCAAGTTAGGATGAAATTTAGACCAGGTTACATTTACTCAATGGCAAAATATCTAGTAAATCCAGGTTATGTTTTTGCAAACACACTCTTTAAGTCCAGGTAAACAGTTGACTTTTTCCTTTCACATGGAGTGTTGCAACATTCTAGAAACACTACTTTGAACTTCTTCAGGAATTTTGTGATCTAAATTTACAAACTGGCTCCAAACACATACACACACCACACACACACGCGCACACACACACACACACCAATTAGAAAGCTTCTTTCCTTTTTTGCTCTGTCTTCCAGACGTCTACAGGGTCCTTAGGCCCCTCAGAAGCAGGGCCTCTGCAAGTATGGGAGAATGTGTCTTCTTCCTTTTGAAGAATGATGGTACCAGAAGGGAAGATTTATGTGGGCAATAAGATTTCTTAGCTCACCTTTCATTCTTGTTACAATTTAATATCATTCTTATATAAAAAATGATTGACTCTTGGATGGGAATAATTGGCAAAGGAGTGCCTTGTACAAATGTAGCATTACAATCTATCCTCCCTGACATTCATCGAGACTCCTGCATTGTGCATCATGATGAAATGTCCATCAGGATTCCTAGGGTTTGTAGCTGAGCACACAAAAATGCTGCCTACTTCTCACCTTGATTTGCATGTGACCCCAAATGTGGAAGAGGGCTTTGTCAAAGCCAGAGGCCATGGACAAACCAGTGCTCAGTCTTAGATTTCCTAAAATACCCTCCTCTTCATGTGGCTTTTTCCTAAGTGCCACAAAACAAGGCGCTACACATTAGTTAAATGCACACACATAACCTGAGAATAGTCGTCACTTCACTTACCTAAGAAAACAAATTTCCTTATGCATAGACCAAAAGACCTGAAACAGAAATATAGACATGAATTCTACATTACTATAGGGAGTCAAAAACACCAGTTATGTATAAGACAGACAGGTCCAACCCAAAGAAAAATTGTAAAATCTGACCCAGAATAGGGCCAGGCATGGTGGCTCACGCCTGTAATCCCAGCACTTTGGAAGGCCAAGGTGGGCAGATCACGAGGTCAGGAGATCAAGACCATCCTGGCTAACACAGTGAAACCCCGTCTCTACCAAAAATACAAAAAAATGAGCCGGGCGCGGTGGTGGGCGCCTGTAGTCCCAGCTACTCGGGAGGCTAAGGAAGGAGAACGGCTTGAACCCAGGAGGCAGAGCTTACAGTGAGCCGAGATGCTGCCGCTGCACTCCAACCTGGGTGACAGAGTGAGACTCTGTCCAAAAAAAAAAAAATCTGACCCAGATTATTACTCATTCAACAGTCATTAGGAAAACTTCTAAACATTAACACAGCATAGGAGTCAACAGGAGCAAGTTTTGTTACCCAAGAATCAGTCCCTTCTAGTGGCTGAAAAACCACTACCCTCCACCAAGCACAACTGTGCACCTGCCTGAAACCATGGCTTACCAGGCAGCCCACATGGGATACTACATCTTTCTCAGCATGGAGATCCCTCACAACACAGCGAAATACTGTGACTTCTTGTCAGCAATCTTTATCTCCACTCATTTCTTCCACTTACTCACCTTCCACTTACTCCTCCAGTCACTCACCTTCCACTCACTCACCTTCCACTCCCTCACTCCCCCACTCACTCACCTTCCACTCTCTCACTCCCCCACTCACTCACCTTCCACTCTCTCACCATCCACTCTCTCACTCCTCCACTCACTCACTCCACACACTCCTCCACTCACTCACTCCTCCTCTCACTCACCTTCCACTCACTCGCTCCTCCACTCACTCACTCTTCCATGCACTTTCTTTTCGCTCACTCATTGTCCACTCATTCTGCCACTCACTGACTCTATACTCCCTCACTCCTTCACTCACTGTAACATAATGTCTGTACCCACTACAGCACTGAAATGGCCCCTGCTAAGGCCACTCATGGCCTTGAGAACCTAAATCACTTTTCAGCCCTCATTTTACCTGATGTCTTCACTTTAGTTACGTAGTCCCCCTTTTTTTCTCGCTCTGTCTTTTCATTACTCCATTTTTCTGTTTTTTTCTCACCGATTTTTCCTCCTTGTTCTTTTGTGGGTCTCCATTCTTTACAGTACCTTGAAATATGGTAGTGTGCTGGTTTATAATCTAGGCCTCATCTTTACTCTTCCCTGGGGCTTGTCTCAGTGACTTATGGGTGTGTGTATTTAGCACAGAACTCCCTTGTGAGCTCCAGATTCATGCACTTCTCTGCATATTTCCCTGATATCTGTAATTCAACTTGCTCAAAATTTCACTTGTGTTCTATTTATTCCCCACATTACCAACCTGACTTTTCTCTGGTGTTTGCTCTGGGGAAATGGCATCATTGTCAACTGAGGGGTTTGGCCATGCATCTGGATGTTGTCTGCTTTTCCTTCCTCCCAGCTCACAGCAGTCACCAGATCATGTCAACTTTTACCTTCTCAACATCAGCCGACTTACTGCTTTCTCTCCATGTCCGCTTCCTGTCATGGTCTCCTGGCCACTCTCTCCACTTCTGCTTTTGCCTCCTTTGATCCTCTTGCCTCACAGCAGACACATGCATCTCCATGGGCTGAAATCTTCCCTCCAGTGGATTATCAGTGCTTTGAGTCAATTCCTAATATGAACCATCAAGCCTTACCTTGCCTATCTCTTCAACCTCATCTCCCTCTGTCCCCCATGCTCTCTAGAGAGCAAAGAGATAAGCTTATTTCAAGCCCTTCACAGTGTGGCCTCCTTGCATCACCAAGACTTTGCCTGTGCTGTTCTCTTTCTCTAGCACACTCTTCCCACCCTCACCCCACTCCCCTGTCTTGTTCCTACCCCTTCTTCAGGACTCAGTTTAATTGTTATTTTCTTAGAGAAGCCTCTCCTCAATCTCTAGATTGTTAGGACACTTGTTCTATTTTCTTGTGGCACATTGCGCTTTTTCCTCACAGCATTTATCCACTGGAACTGAGTCATTGTTTCATCAAGTGGTTAATAGACTGCTTGTGGGTACCGCAGAACAGTCCAGAACACTGGTTCTGGAGTCAGACAGCACAAACTCAGATCCTAACTCTGCCATCCATATCACTCCTCTGTGGTCACCCATCTGCCAAATGGGGTTAACAATAGCAGCTATTTCATAGGTCACTCTGAGCTAGATTAGATAGCAAATAGCTTGTGCCTGGCACTCAATAAATATTAGGAAGGAAAACTTAGTAGACACTAAATACTTGCTTGCTTGCTAAAAGAATGAATGTTTTTCACATAAAACGGAGATAACAGCATTTGCCCTGTCAACTCTTCAAGATGTATGTAAGATGAAATCAGTTTCTGAGTATGAAAGGCATTGTAACTTGTGTTAGGCTCTACAAACATTGGATCCTACTGTCGCTATTTGTACTTCCCAGCCTTGACTTGACTTGTATTTTTCTTGACCAAAATGTCTCAGTGCCCCCATTTTGTTTTTAATAAGAGTGAAATGAAAACAGAATTGTAAACCCCATTGTCTTATATATAAAAATGTTTTTTCCAGACAGCAAAAACTGCTCTGCCCCCATTCCCAATAGGGAAAGACAGTGTAGCAAACACAAGACTTCCCGCCCAGGAGCATGCAGACAAAGCAGGGAAAAGAAACCTTCCCTAGGCTCTCCTTGAACCGTGTAAGCACAGCCTCCCTGACCCTAGGGTTGACAGGCTAGCATTTGATCCCCTGGGAAAATGTGTAGGCTTTAGTAAATGGATGGACCTTGAAGTTTTCCTCTAGGGGAGAGGTACTATTTAAAACTCAGCAACAGCTGAATGCTAATGTACAGCAACAGCAGGAACAGTGAAAGTTTGCTGCCATGCCTGGGATAGGCCCTAATTAATCAAACTCCCTGCCCTGTCTGCAGTCAATGCATTTTCTCTAATTTAGTTCAGTGCCACAGAGAAGACTACATTCCTGCTATGAATCGATTTCTAAAAGTTTACAGATTCTGAGGGTGGGAAGTTATCTTAGGTCTGCTGAATTCAAAAGCCTAGTCCATGACATCAGTAATTCACTCCTTGATGTGTGACCAAGCTGCAGGTGCCAACCTTCCTGGATGGGGTCCCTTAACACAAGGGTGGGAAGGCCCCAAGCTATGTCAAATGTGTAGACATCTCCTGGTTGATCCACCAGTGGGACTGTGAGTCAAGAGAGGAGAGCCAGATGCAGCAGGGATAACACAGCCAAGGTTTGTGGCTGGAACTGAGAGAGGATGGTGGGAGACAAAGGATAATTGAGTGAAGATTTTAATGAGGAAGAAATAGTAAATGCAGGCATCAAAGGTAAGGTGAGATGGCATAACATGAAGTCCTCCCACCACACTGAGCAAAACATCCCTCTTAGATGCCCACAGGTCCCAGGGGATTGGCAAGCCGGGGTGAAGTCATCAAGGGTCCAAACTATCTCTAACAATGAAGAAGAACTTAAGGAGAAAATAAAATACCATTAAAAAATACTGAGAGAAACATTGGATTGGGCATCAGGAGCTCTGTTTTCCGGTTCTGACCCCACCACTTGAGCCATTTGGATAAGAGACTTAATCAAAATAGAGTGGTTTCATAGCTGTCAAAGCACTCAAAGCTATAGTCATTCAGCAAATTCAGTGCCAAATGACTTTCTATTAAAGGTATTCTAGTTAGAACCCCCACTTTGATCAAAAAGTTAACACATAGCTGACCACAGACCCCGAGCACTTTGGAAGGTGAGACATTGTCAGATTGCTGTGATAAGTAAATAGAGTACGGTGTGAAATTTCTAGAGGGCTGTCAGAAGAGAAGGTCTCTAACAGGAAATGCCAAAAGATCCTCCCAGTAGATTTTTTTTTCCCAGAAACTTCCTAAGAATCGCTCTAAATGTCACCATGCACGAACCCACTTGATCATCTCAATGGAACTGCACCTTTCAGAAGTTTGACTGCGGCCCCAGCTATTGGTCAGAAACCCATCGCTGTGTTTGTGCTGAGACCTTATTACCTCCCCAGGGCTGCTTTCAGATCAAAACTGAGCATGACCGGGACTGAGGCAGGCCCTTTCCTGGGAAAGAAGGGCCTCCCCTGATGCCCAACTTTGACTAGGAGTCAGACCTGTGTCTCAAACTGATCACTCTCTTGGCCCCTTTGACTTCCTGCCTACCTCAGACATTTTCCAAAGAGATCTCTTGCACATCTTATCCCATCTTTTATTTTTTCTTTTTTTTCTTTTTCTATTAAATATA
>NW_012122709.1:3237307-3268649 GCF_000951035.1 Colobus angolensis palliatus
CCTCGGCCTCCCAAAGTGCTGGGATTACAGGCATGAGCCACCATGTCCAGACTTCATCCCATCTTGGTGCCTGCTTCTTGGAGGGCCTGGACTCACGTGGCTTATTAACCAGTCATAATTCATCGAATGAATGACTGACTTTTTTTTTCACTAAATTGTTTAGCCTTTTCAGGCAGAGCCACCAGGTCAGTCTCTAGGTGAAAATAGTATTAAAAATTTCACCCAGCTAAACCAAAGTGAGATTTGGGTCTGGAACTAGCAGTGGGTCCCGTTTCTTGTATCTGTGTTTTTTGACTAATTTGCATTAAGGCTTTAAAAGCTTCGGGGACTAGAACTCAACTTGTATTAATAACTGGGAGCCAGGCAGGAACAAGTATGACTAGCATACAACTGAAGGAGCAAAGAGAAGCCAGATTAGAATGAGGCACTATGTACCTCTGAGCATCCACTTGTGAACTGAAACTGTCCCTTCCAAGCAGCCCTGTCAATGTTTACCTGCCTTGGGGGAAAACATGGTATTTGTGTAAAAGTAAAAGCGTTGACCTTCACACATTGCTGGTGGGAATGCTCCATGGTGCAGCTGCTGTGGAAAACAGTTTGGCAATTCCTCAAAAAGTTACACACAGAATTGCCATATGATCCAACAATTGCACTCCTAGGTATATACTCAGAAGAAGTGAAAGCAGAGACTCCAATAGACACTTACAAACCAATTTTCATAGCAGCATTATTCACAATAGCCAATAGGTGGAAACCACCCAAATGTCCATCAAAAGATGAACAGGTAAAAACAAAATGTGGTATAGCCATATGAGATATTATTCAGTCATTAAGTCATGAAGTTCTGATGCATGCTACAACATGAGTGAATCAGAAGATGTTATGCTGAATGAAAGATACCAAAATAAAAGGATAAGTATTGTATGATTCTATATATATGAGGTACTTAAAAATGTGGCAAATGCATAGGTAAAAAATAGATTAGAGGTTGCCAGGTGTTGGAGGAGAGAGAAATAAGGAATTATTTTTTTAACAGTTGAGAGTTTCTGTTTGGGATGATGAAAAAGTTTTGGAAATAGTGATGCTTGCACAACATCATGAACGTAATTAATGCCATTGAATTGTACACTTAAAAGTGGTGGAAACGGTAAATGTTCTGTTGTATACGTTTTACAATTTTTAAAAATTAATAACACAATATACCAAAAAACACTGATTTGTACACTTTAAAACGGGCGAGTTGTATAGTATGTGATTATCTGAATATAGCTGTTTTCTAAAAAAGCAGAAGCACTGGAGCAGCTCTGGGCCATGCAACCTGGTGGTGAGATCCCGGTAAGAGGGTGAGACCCACTGAAGACGGTGGCTATTTCCCTCTCCGTTGGCAAGTGGGTGGCAGCAGCAAGGGACCACACACAGGGCAGGTGACATTTCTTGAGCCAGGCGGGTAGCTCCAGTGGAGTCGTGTTAACCTGGAGGAAGCGCCTGGAAAGAGGCTTGCAAGTGAACAACAGCAAAGCACAAGCCGCCAGAGGAGTGAGAAGTTCAGAGGTGTTCTAGAGTGACTCTTAAGTGAAGAGTGACCCCTGAAGGGCTCCTTAAAATAACAGATGTGAGGGAGACCTTGAAAAGGGACAAGGGGCCAGGTGCTTCACCTTTCCCCTGGTGAGAACTGTCAAGTGAAACCTAAATACACATGCCAGTGTGACTACGATTACTCCCTACATTATTTGTACTCCCACGCAGTCAGTCCAGGGATGCATGATATTTAAGTCAAGAATTGATACAATCATGTAGATAACTTAACAAGTAAGAAAGACAAATTTTGCTTTATTAAGACACACTTCTTACAAATATGATGGTGACTGGTCCCTTTTGAAACCAGAGCTCTGTCAGCATGAATGAATGAAATGTTCATTGATCCTAGGAGAAGGACACAAAATACTGAGGTAGGTGTGATGATGTTAAAATAAGTCTCTACATTCTCAGTGTTGGCCACGCTTCCTCACATTAAATTTCCACGTTAAAGCAACAATCAATGGATAGACTGTCAACACAACTCTCAAACACCTACCTGGCTACTGCCAGAACACACTGAAATGATGTATTTGTATATAGATAATAATATAAGCTATATATACAGCACAACTAACTGGTAGTAATATTATGGAAAAATGATTATCTGGGATTATTGTTACTGACAATGCATTTTTTGTTTTTAATTATTGGAGAAGATAACATGTGCAATTCAACACAGATAAATGGGTTCACAGGAGAAAGTTTCCCCCACAGTGCCCCTCCTTACAGAAGCAACCATTGTTCCTTATACAAGCAACCATTGCTTCTGTAAGCAGCCATTGTTCCTTCTGGAGACTCAACACGACTTTCAATCATGCTAAAAGTTTATTTGCATTTGGGATAGATCAATAGAGCCATCCTTAGAGACAAACCTCTTTTAAATTGATGTTTAACTCACAAACACAAATATATGTATTTGCAAACACATACACACACACAGGTTAGTCAAAAGTCTCTAGCAGACTGGAAAAATAACAAAACAATGGGTTTATCCCTGCCTAAAAAAATATATCAAAATGTATAGAATTTCTAACACCAAAAATGTTTTAATATTGATGATTGACAGGATTTTTCTGGCAGTGTTTTGTTTTTAAAAAGTGGAGTTGCCCTGTGGAAATAAGTGCTTTTTTGTAGTGACTTGGACACCACATACTGTGTATGGTATATGTAGAAATATCCACACAAAATAGCTATACCTTTTAAACCATTTTTCTCCTGGCCCATTACTCTGCAGGGGTAATCTGAGTAGGCACTGATGATGATAAACACCACAGTTTAGAAGATGTTAAACCAACCTTATCAGAGCTCACAGAGAGAAACAAATTAGGCAAACTGCAGTAATTTCAGCTAATGAAGTTTGATTCTAAACATCCAGATCAATTAAGCTTCAAGCACTTGCTTGGGTTCCTGCTCTGTAAGGCAGTGAGGACCTGCTAGTTGGAGGACAGGCTGGGAGGACTCATAGAGGTTTATAAATAAAGATGAAATAAGCATTCAGTACTTCCTGGAATATATTTCACAGGATCACATCATAGGAAACTGAAGGGAAAGCAGATGCTTCATGTGGAAGGTGCGTCTGTGTGTACCCTCCTTATTGACGGCCTCCCGGGCTGCAGTGCTCTAAAGACCTAGTATTGTGAGAATGTGGCCAGCCTTCTGCATGAAAGCTACCCTGTAAGAAAGTGAGCATAAATGAGGTAAAATGGCTTCCATGGAAGGGTGGGGATTCCAGAGACTGGAAGTCAAGAGACTGAGAGAACTTAATCCTAGTTCTGCCAGGACTACTGTGTTTTCTATCTCTGAGTCTTGGTTTCCTAATCTACAGAATGAGAGATCTAGAATGGATCATTTCTTCTGCCTCTTCAGTTTCTTTCTTAAGGTCTCCATTTCAAGCCAGGTCTTCCTCTGAGCTGGTGAGAAGTTCTAAGTGCAGAGGTGTGTATCTGTGCTGGATGTGCATACAAGAGCACACAGTTGCAAATGCATGTGAAAAGATGGAGGAAAGCAGGAAGGAAAGGAATGAGGAAGCAATTCCAAACCTGGCCTTCTCCTGAATTTGGATGGATAAGTATGTCTTTAGAGACATTAGGCTCCATTGATTACATGCCCAGTCCTGTCCTGAAACTAATTCAGACCACTATTCGCTATGGTGGTGGCAAGTTGGGGATTCTCCCCAGACACATCTGAGAAAACTCACCCTTACAGTCACACTTACATATTTGCCCCACCCACAGACTCAGGCTGAAGGTGTCAACGTTTTATTCCCTTCCATTTCCACTTCCTCTGTGTTCCTTATCACCATGGACACCCACTATCCCACCTTGCTCAGAACTTCCTAGAAACAGATGGTAACCCAGATAAGTGGCCTCCAAATATTTTTAGAGCACATATTTCCTATATGTGAATATTTACTAATAAAATATACATGCATTAGTGGTATACTATATGATTGCATACATTATAAAAGTAGAAATTAAAATTACATAAGTTTATAAAGATTAAAAATAGACATCTTCATTTTCCTGCCACACCTAAGTTTCATCTCATGCTCCCCCTGGATGCATGCATGACATAAGGTCTGCATTTATGTCATTGGCATCGGACTGATTTGGGAATGAGCCTTGACTCTACCCCTTACCAACTGTGGGGAAGATAACTAAGCCTCAGTTTCCTCATCAATAAAACAATACTGTGTTTCTGTGTGGTGTTGTCAGAAGTATTTTCATCATCTAGACATTTTCTTTATTTCTCTTCAAACTCTTTTGTCTCATTTATTCACTCGTGCATTATATTATTTATTCTACAAATGTTTATTAAGCATTGTAAATGCTTTAAATGCTGTTCTGATTGATGGGAACACGAAAGGAACCAATACAGTCAAAGTGCTTGCCCTTGTGGATTTTATGTCCTAGTGGGGAAGACAAAAAGTAAACAAATAAACATATATGTCAAGTGATGAGTGATCAGTATTATAGATATAAAAAGCAATATAAAGTGGTATGAATGAGAGCAGGAGCTATTTTGGATTGAGTGACCAAAAGTGCTTGTTGAGGGGTGACATGCGGATAGAGACCTGAATGAAATGGTGAGAGAAGGCATCTGAGGGATTTATGAAGAGCATCCATCCAAGGGACCATACATGTGAAATTTCTGAAGCCGAAATGAGCCTGGCATGTTCTAGGACCAGTAAGAAGTCAACGTAGCCACAGTAGAAGAAATAAGTTAAGCAGTAACCAGATTATCTTGGGCCTTAAAAACATTTTCGGGACTTTGAGTTTTATTTGAAGTATGCTGCAGAATTGCAGGAGAGGACTAGAACCACATTGAAGGCCAGTTAGCATGACTCCCAGGGACTCCTGGATAACAGAGCCTAGATCTACATCACTGCATTCAGGAATCACTTGGATCAGGCTTTGCCAGCCTGGAGAAGATGGGGTGTCAAGTGAGGGCTGTATTTGCATCTAAACCTATGGTGGCATGCTGTTCTCTCCAGTGATCTTAGATATTGGATAGCCCTGAATGTACCTGATTCAGCAGAGTTGGGCTCCGAACGCAGTCCATACCAACAGACACACAGAACTCTTTCAGCCTTGTACTATTCAAACCATAAAAAAAGAATCAAATCACGGTTGTTGTTTTTTGTTTGTTTGTTTGTTTTGCTTTGTTTTATTTGAGATAGAGTCTCATTCTGTCACCAGGCTGGAATGCAGTGACACAATCCCAGCTCACTGCAAGCTCCACATCCTGGGTTCAAGTGATTCTCTTGCCTCAGCCTCCCGAGTAGCTGGTACTACAGGCACGTACCATCATGCCCAGCTAATTTTTGTATTTTTAGTAGAGACAGGGACAGCAACATGGAACATGCAGCAACTGGAGGTCATTATCTTAAGTGAAACTCCACAGAAACAGAAAGTCAAATACCACTTGCTTTCACTTAAGTGGGAAATAAATAATGTGGACACATGGACATAGAGTGTGGAAGGCTACACATTGGAGACTATAAAGTGGGGAGGGTGGAAGTGAGGTGAGGGACAATAAATTACTTAATGGGTACAATGTACATTATTTGGGTGATGAAAGCCCAGAATTGACCACTATGCAATATATCCATGTAACAAAACTGCACTTTGTACTCCTTAAATTTATACAAATTTTTTAATGAACCTAAAATGAGATGCTTGAGCTTCCAAACGTTCTGATGTGACACTCACTCACTCAGACATTGCTATCTGTGACTTGTGGCTAGCTGCTGAAGCATTTTGAGATCGAAAAGTTTACAATCACCACTTGTCCAGAAAAATATTGCTAATACATTTGATATGTAGTCTACAGGGGCTTTTACTATCCTTTAGAGAAGTAGATATCTTTTGATTTACCCAAGTGTACAAATTTCTGATACTGATCTTTCTGTCACTCTGAGCCTACTATCGACACTTGACCATATAGAATAGAAACCCAGTGTCTGTGTAGTAACTAGGACATTGCAGGGTTTGGGGCAGGGACTAACACAATATAATTTGCATGCTTCAAAGATTTCTCTGTCTTCTGTATGAGGAATTTATTCTAGGGAGGCAAGAATAGAAGCAGGAAGACAAGTTAGGAGATTATTAGGATGATGGTGCTGGTGATGGTAAGAAATCGGGATGTATATTGAAGGTAGAACCAGCAGAATTTACTCATGCATTGGATATGAAAGGGAAAAGCGAATCAAAGAAAACTTGGAGGTTTCCTCCTGATTACCTGGGAGAATATTGATGGTATTTATTGAGGTAGGGAAGACAGGGTATAACGGGTTGGAGTGAACAGAGCACTCAGGAGTTTTGTTTAAGGCATATTAAATCTGAGATGCTTATTGAACATCTCAATATCTATGTGATATATTTATGAAATATATGTTTGGTGCTCAAAAGGAAGAGATGCCAGTGCTAAAGACATACATCTGGGAATCTTAGAAGATTGTATTATTGACCCCAGCTCTTTGCTCTCTTTCTGGCCATGTGACTTTTTGTTCCAGGGATGACTATACCTTCCTTCCTCATGAAATTTGTGAGCATGTTCTGCTCACCCGGATGTGAGTTTCCTATGTCAAACTAGAAGTTTCTGATTTGATTAACTGGTTTACTTCTGTTTCTATGGTTCCTGCTCTCCACTATAAGAACAATATGTCCAAGATAAGGGTAGCTGCATCAGTCTGGGTCCTGAAATAAAAAGACACATGGACTTGAAAACAGTTAAGCTGAGCGGAGTCACAGATAATCCCTCAGCCCTCATGTAAGAAATCAATAAATGTTTATTGTTGTTAAATACTGATGTATTGGAGTTATTTGCAACCTCAGTAAAGGCCAAATAATAGAAAAATTGGTAACAGAAGTGCTACCATATCTAAAAATATAAAATATGAGGCATTAACTTTAGGACTAGGTAGAAAGGGAATTCTTCCAGGAGGCTGGACAAGTAAGATTCATGATATGCAGTAGCAAAAAGTTTGGTCAAACTGTGTCTTCTAAACTTGGAAGGCAGATAATGTTCCTAATGGACTTGTTGCATATGGACAAATATAGAAGGATTAAAAAATTGAAAGAGAGCATGATGGTAATACGAGTAAGAGGTGAGCTCAGAAAGAATTCACCTGTTTCAGTAATGAAATGGAAAATAGGCAATAAAGAACTTCTGGGTCTTCAAGATTGGAAAATAAAATCCTTCTCACCTCCCACCTACAAAATATAAAATTTAAATATTCCTTGTAATAGAAAGACCTTTTAATACTCCATCTCAGGGCAAAGACAGAACCAAAGATGTCATCATCAGGCCTTTGTTAAGATTTCTGGTTGAATTAAGGAGACTTGCAGAAACTTTTTTTCCACCATTGGACAAAATGGCTCAGGGAAAAGAGATCAAGAGTATGTTCCTATGAAAGCATGATATACTCACACACCCATAATTGAGTTTAGAGAAACTCTTTCTTGAAATGAGTAATGACTGTGTCTGTTGAAACATGGATCCAACCGGTACCAAATAGATTAAAACAATACAACAAACTATTTGAGAGAGTTAGGTTGTCAAACGTGCTACCAGTCTGTGACTATTTGAAAAGCAAAGTTGGCCCTTAGGCTAATTTTCTTTAAAATGACTTTAGAGACAGGGTCTTGTTCTGTCGCACAGGCTGGAGTGCAGTGGTGTGATCACAGCTCACAGCAACCTCAACCTCCTGGGCTCAAGTGATCCTCCTGCCTCAACCTCCCAAAGTGCTGGAATCACAGGTGTTAGCCAGCCCTTAGGCTAAGTTTTTATGGGCAAGAATATGATGTATTCTGAGGGAAGAATATGTGTATGTTCAATGTTGGATCATGGTAGATGGAATTATTATTCCCAATTATTTCTTCCCATAGTCTAATAGGATGATTTATCCTCACTCAGTTTCTGTCACGTGAGTTGCCTTCCCCCTTTGGAGGGACAATGTGTCTCCACCTCACGTATTAGGATACATGAAATGATTCAGTCAATAAGATGTGAGGACATGCACATATCAGAGAAAAAGCTTTAAATATGATTTCATGGTTTGTGTTGAACTCTCTTGCTCCGTTCTCCATAATAAGACAACATATTCCAGAAAAGGGCTCTTCAATCTAGGAGAAGTCACACTGAGTTTAGCAAAGCTAAGCAGAGCCACAGCTGACCCACAACCTTAGTGTAAATGGTCAAGAAATCAATCTTGAGAAACTCTTTCTTGAAATGAGTAATGTGAGATATTGGAGCTATCTGCTACTGTGACAATAGTTAGTTAATACGGGAGTCATCTGTATATGGCTAATGTATTTAAGGCCATGGCACTCAGTGAGATCACATAGGGAATAAGTATAAATAAAGAAACAGACTGAGCCTGGGAAGAGGAGACTCCAGGAAAACAGACTGAGAAACCATGGACAAAGATGTCAGAAGGAAGCAGGAACGAACCAGATGAGAGGCCAATTAAAAAAAAAAAAAAAAAAAAAAAACAAAAAGCTTTATGAAAGAGGGCGTAGTCCATGATGTCAAATACTGCTGGGGAAAAGAAAAAGATACAGAAATGATACTAAATTTAGCAAGGAGGAGGATATCAATGACTTTAACAAAGATGATTTCCATGATTTCCATTAATTGGTGGGAAACATAGATTGGGGAGAATTGAATATAATGTAAGTTGAGAACATGAAGACAGAAATACACATGATGTTTTTTATAAATTTTCGTTAAAGGGAAGCAAAGACATGAAGAAGTACCTGGAGGGAATGAAGTTTACACACTTCTGTCTTGTTTTGTTTTCCCAATGAGAGATAACATAGGATGTGTACATGTGGATGGGGAAATCCAGTAGAAGGCCATCATTTCAAGGTAAGGTGATGCACTAATTGATGCTCAGATGAGCAATGAATATGCCATATTCAATATTAGAATTTTTATATTGATAGTGTTAGATCATATTATTGGCAAAAAACACAAAGAAAGACATTAAAACATTGTCATGCCAATTATTCTCTCCCCTTCGGTTCTCCAAGGACTGTGGGAGGAGCACCCACAAAAAGTAACAAATAAGAATTAAAATATCCTGTACTGATGGTGTACAAGTGCCCCAAAACTCCAAGTCAAAGTCCTAATAATGGTTGACTAAGACCCTACAGCTCAACCTTCTTGTCCAAGTCCTGAATCCAATTAATGGGATTTTATCCTCTCTAGGTAACTGCAGAAAGGTCAGCTGAAGAGAGTAATCAGTCCTGAATTCACTTTCATACTCCCATGGGATGAAAGAGAGAGCAAGGGAGCAGGGGCTGTGTTTGTGTTTCTTACACCACAATAAGAAACTGCTCATATACTCAACATCTTGAGTTCCAATAATTCACATGATTCTTCATCCCCGGAAGAGAAGTTAGCAAAAGCTAGCAAAGTGTGAGTAAAGTTGGTCATGCAGTGGCAAGTTCTCCTTACCCTATGTTAGGAGTTTGTAGGTGATTCTGCTATTCTCCACGGACAACTCATTCATATTTAACTGGGAACCTCTGAACAAAATATCCTAATTCAAAGGCATGGCTTTCTATAGTGTAAATTCTAGACATCAAGGCACAGTACTTCTAAGTCCTTTACTTCTCTAGTAGTAAAGCTGGTTCATGTAAAGTTCAGTCTCCTCTGGGTGCCCTTGCACGTCCATCATATACAGGTTATTTACCATAAAACCTCTAGAAAAATCCCTTATGAAGTCTGCTTCCTCCTTCCCAGGATATTCAAATGGACATTCTCTTTCCAAACAGCCCATAACTATCAAATCACTTGATTTTTATTGTAAAGAAAGAATAATTGCACCGGAATCCAGTGACCATGCTTTTTGGGTAGCTCACAGAGAATTTCATAATTCAGAATTAATTAGGCAGGGAGCGAGAACAAGAGGCATATTTTGGTGTGTTAATTCATGCCAAGTTCAAACTCATTCCATCTTTGTTGCCTGGTGTGAATAATTATGCCATTAATCCCAGGCAGAAGGAGAGCTATTGTGACTGCAACACATTTCTAAAGCAAATAAAGAAAAATGTCACTTCTCCCTTTCAACTAATGCTCTGAATACAGCTACATAGTAATAATTGTCCTATTTATTTATAGGGCATAAATTCCCTAGGGCTCAATAAGCCATAGGATAAGCAAAACACCAGTTAAAGAGAAAAGAAAACAGAACTTTTACAGTTATTAATAATTCTGAAACAAAACACTGGTTGGGGAAAATGACCAAGAGGAGAAACTGAAAATTTAAGGAGAGCTTGGAAAAGAGCTCAAAGAAAGAGACAATTGTGTGGCTTTTTCCTTTTCTTCTCCTCTCCTGTTACATACTCCCACTGTGATTCAGAGGGCCAGCCGTCTGGGGGGAAACATTTGACACATTTTTTAGGTTGGTGCAAAAGTAATGGCAAAAACCACAATAACTTTTGCATCAACCTAATAATCAACCCTGAATGTGACCCTGACACTACACATCCTTTGCTGTGAAAACAAAATAGGTCGACCTGCCCCCTTCCGCATTTCTGAATTCCTTTCCAACTCATATATGGCTTGTTGAGAATAGAAGTATTGGAGGATCAGTGCAGTTTCCCATCCAGGCTCTCCTATGAGAGTCAGCAATGCATGGGGAGCAGCAGTCAAGAGGGTGGCCTGTGTGTGTCCTTTCCAGCTTCACAATGTTGAAGAGGAGATTGGGGATAGATGGAGGAGTGGCACTATGCAGAAGCAGTTCTACATTTCCTCTAGGACAGAAGGAATAGGGTCAAGGCCCACCAGGCAGGAGCCCTGGGTTCTGCAGAGAGGTGGTGGCTGCTCTGGGTTCACACGTAGCCCTGCCCATTCCTGCCAGCCAGAGGTAAGAGATCCTTTAGCCACAAAGGCAGAGTAGCTGAGTTAGGAGATGGGGCAAGCCCTTCTCCTCAATGGCTCCCAAACCTAGCAGTGTCTAGAACACGATTCAGTGTTGCATGAATGAAATGAAATGCTTTCAGTCTGCCTCTCATTTATTTCACTTGGGGAAGTCACTTGACTCACTGAGTTTCACTTTCCCTAGGTAAAAAATGCTGACGATATTATATTATGAAGATTAACTTTTGGAACTGCTATTGTCATGGGCCAGAATTTTTAGAAAGTCAACAATTTCACAAAGTTCAAACTAATAATTTATTCCTTCATCCATCAATGAGTGGCCACTACATGCTTAAAGCTGAGAATTCATCAAGAAGCAAAACAAATGCTCTGGCCATGAATCTGACATCGTAGTTACATCTTAGTCAGAGGAGGGCAGAGTATAGAACACACAGAGACAGGGAATCTTCTCTCAGGGGTAAATGCTGAAAGAAAAATACATCAGAGTATGGGACTGGAGAGTGTGGAGGTGGCTACCTGTGACAGGGTGGCTAAGAGAGTCTTTTTTGAGGGGATGACATTCAAATAGAGACCTAAAGAAAGCAAAGAAGAAAATAAAGATCTGGGAATAGAGCATTTCAGAAAGGACGTTCCTGCAGCTGGAAAGGAGTGAGCGGTGGGAAGAGGGGAGGAGGGCAAGATCAGAGAGTAAGCCATGGGAAGGACTTTGCAGTTTAATTCTAAACGAGACAGGAAGTTATTGCAGGGTTCTGAACACAGATGTGATACATTTTTCTAAGACTGCTGTGGTTGTTTAAGTGAAGCAAGTGAGGGCAGGGGGAGGGGAGAAGAAGGCAGACCACTTAGAATGTTACTGCTGTCATCAGAAGAAAGACAATGAGGACTTGGACTAAGATGGTAGTGGTGTCCGTGCCAAGAAGTGGTTATATGTGGAATATATTTTGAAAGTGGAGCTAACAGGAATGACCAGTGAACTGGATGCAAGGTGCGGAAAAGAGAGAAGTCAAGAATGACTCCTAGGCTTTGGGCCTATGGGAATAAGTGGTTGGCGGTGCCAAGGGGGAATGGGGTGGAGCAGTGTCGGGAGGGGAGGAATCCAGAGTTCTGCTTTGCACACAATTGCATTTGTTTTATCTGTCGGGTACATATGGAGAGCTGAGCCGGCCATCTGGAGCTTCATGGAAAGGTCAGGGCTAGAGATAGCTCCTTCCAGCTATTTCGGTGCTAAACTTAGATCAAACACATGCACATTCTTGGGGATCTCTAAAGGACAGGACTGTATGAACATAAGGAATAAGTGACTAGATACTTCCCCTGGGTTGCTATGTCAAACATGCTTATTAATATTTTAGAAACCGGCCGGGCGCGGTGGCTCAAGCCTATAATCCCAGCACTTTGGGAGGCCGAGGCGGGCGGATCACAAGGTCAGGAGATCGAGACCATCCTGGCTAACACAGTGAAACCCCGTCTCTACTAAAAAATACAAAAAACTAGCCGGGCAAGGTGGCGGGCGCCTGTAGTCCCAGCTACTCGGGAGGCTGAGGCAGGAGAATGGCGTGAACCCGGGAGGCGGAGCTTGCAGTGAGCTGAGATCTGGCCAGTGCACTCCAGCTTGGGTGACAGAGCGAGACTCCGTCTCAAAAAAAAAAATTTTAGAAACCAAACCTTTCTTCCCATATTCTAAGTGATCATCTATTTAATAAGTTTTACAATATAAATTTTAAGAGTGTACATTTTTCTTGGAACTCAGTAAAATTACGATTACTTGAAAATAAAATAATGTCTTTTACTAATAGGTTTACTTTCCCTGAATTGCTCCCTCACGTGGGGGGTAACAGAATCTGCCCTGGACTACCCGGTCTAGACAATAAAAGAACTCAGTCTGGACACTAGAGGGCGCAATGCAGACAGTCAGAGCAGCCGCAGGAACTGAAAAGCGGCAGTTTAGGAGTTGGCAGATCCCTCCCTCCCCTGCTGTGTAAATCAGGGGTCCTGGCATTATGAGTCAAGGAGGGCAGCCCCCAGGCCACCAACGTGTGACCATTTTGATCAGGGGGCTAATAGGGCCAGGCAGGGTTTTTCCAAAGGGAACCCCTGGCAGATTTAAGGCACATCAGAGGAGAAAAAGGAAGTTAAGGAGAGAGGACATGTGAAGGAGAAAGAAAAAGAAAAATAAAGTAAGCAAAAACGAGAGAAACCAAGAAGTGCCTATTATAGAAGAATGGGAGAATTCCAGAAAGTCAGGGCCAGAAGGGGCCTTAGAGACTTTTTTTTTTTCTTAAGTCAGGGTCTCGCTGTGACACCCAGGCTGGAGTGCAGTGGCATGATCACAGCTCACCCCGACCACCCTCAGCCTCCCTAGTAGCTGGGATTACAGGTGCACACCACCACATCTAATTTTTGTATTTTTTGTAGAGAAGGAGTTTCACCATATTTCCCAGGCTGGTCTGGAGCTCCTGGGCTCAGGAAATAAACCCGCATTGGCCTCCCAAAGTGCTGGGATTACAGGTGTGAGCCACCATGTCCTGTCCAAAGACCATTTTTATTGAACTTCTGTTTCCCAGATAAAAGACTGAAGTGCTTCCTGGAGTTAAGGTGCTTCCAGAGTTGTTGTGCTCTCAGTCGTGGTCTTCATTTCCCTACCATGTCATCTTCACAAAGTGTATGAACCTTACCAGGTGTCTGCTAGATGTCACTTCATTCTCAACAAGCCTTAATGTGAGCACCCACTGACTTCACATATTTATTTTGCTGAGTCCCAAATGAACTGTCAAATACAAATGTAGACTGCTGCTATGGTATAAATATGATGACACAACCATACTGACATGCTAGATACAATAAATCTGTATTTAAGATGTAATTACAATAATTGGTCTTGTGGTTGCAACTTTAAAAGGGCTGTGGGGATGACATTCAATTTCCCAGAATTCTTAAAAGATTAAAAAAGTTTTGCAGCTTGCAGCATGCAAAATTACAGATGAAGAATCAAAGTTTTGGTATCACAGATATGGGTTTAAATCCTGGCTTTCGGTGGTTGCTAGCCCATGATTTGGAGCAGTATTTCTAAGCCCTCTTGCCTTCTCATCTATAAAATGAAAATAATAATAGTACTATGTCAGAGGATTGTTGTGAGGGTTAAATAAGATTGTTGGTAAAGCTTCTAGTTCATTGTACCTCTCAATAAGCAATTTGTAATGTTCATGTCAGAGAAAAACTGATATCCTTAAACAATATAAGATTCTGACAACACATAGGGAAATGGACACAGGATATGAACAAATGATTCACGAAGGAGATAAACACATGTGAATTAAAGTTCACAAGTAGTCAAAGGATGCAAGGTAAAGCAACAATGGGAAACATTTTTCTCCTCCTCCTTGGTTTCTTATTTCAGTTAAAAGCAGGCTCACTCAATCAGTTGTCTAAGCCAAACACCTGAAAATTAAAATCAACTACGTCCTCAAACACGGGACAATTTGAACATCAAAATAAATAATAGCATTATAACCTATTGAATAAAGTAAGAATTCCAAAGTCCACACTGATATAAATAAATGAATGTATAAACAATTAAGTAGGAGAGAAGGGAAGGCTTTTCTTTACAGAAGAAAGTCAGATAATAATAAATGTAGAAGGAATGACAATATCAGAAAATAATTTGTCAGTCATCCTAATAATAATTATTTTAGGCAAGATGATTGCAACTAGTAGGAGAACATTTAAGGAGTATCTCCCCACAAGATACTTAATTGATTACAAAAGGTAGATTGGTATATGTACTATTTTACTGGAGAAACCAAGCAGGTTTAATTTTAACCAGTTGATGGAATGTGACATTTCTAATAATGGAACTCGTTGACAGCAGAGTCTCCTGATGTGATGCAGAAACTCAGCATTGCTTCTGTGAGATCCCTGCCAAAGTCCATAATCTGGATGTGGTCATGTAGAACATCAGACAAACCCAAACTGAAGACCATTCTACGAAACAATGGCCTGTCCTCTTAAAAATTGTCAAAGCTATGAAATACATAGAAAGACTCAGAAACTGCTCCAGATTAAAGAAAACTAAAGAAAGAAAGACAACAAAGGACTATGCATGATCTCGAATTTTCTTTTGCTCTAAGGGACATTATTAGAAAGATTGGAAAAATATGAAAATATTCTGTAGATTAAATAATAGCATATAGCAGTATTAACTTTGGATTTTAATAATGGTCAAGGTTTAAAAGAGAATTTCTTGCTTTTGGAAAAACACACTGAAGAATTTAGTTGTAAAAAGACAATATACCTGCAAATTACTTTTAAATGGAAGAGAGAGAGAAAAAAAGAAAGAGAATGGTTTATAATCCTTTGGGGATATACCCAGTAATGGGATTGTTGGGTCAAATGGCATTCCTGGTTCTAGATCCTTAAGGAATCATCACACTATCTTCCACAATGGTTGAACTAATTTACACTCCCACCAAACAGTGTAAAAGCATTCCTATTTCTCCATATCCTCTTCAGCATCTGTTGTTTCCTGACTTTTTAATGTTCGACATTCTAACTGGTGTGAGATGGTATCTCATTGTGGTTTTGATTTGCATTTCTCTAATGACCAGTGATGATGAGCTTTTTTTCATCTGTTTTTTGGCTGCATAAATGCTGGATAAAGAAAATATGGCATATATACACTATAGAATACTATGCAGCCATAAGAAAGAATAAGTTCATGTGCTTTGTAGGGACATGGATGAAGCTGGAAACCATCATTCTCAGCAATCTAACACAGGAACAGAAAACCAAACACCACATATTCTCACTCATAAATGGGAGCTGAACAATAAGAACACATGGACACAGGGAGGGGAACATCATACACCAGGACCTGTCAGGGGGTGGGGGGCTAGGGGAGGGATAGCATTAGGAGAAATACCTAATGTCAATGACAAGTTGACGGGTGCAGCAAACCACCACGGCACGTGTATACCTGTGTAACAAACCTGCACGTTCTGCACATGTATCCCAGAACTTAAAGTATAAGAAGAAGAAGAAGAAGAAGAAAGAGAGAGAAAGAGTGAGAAATGTAGAAAATGTTGACATTTTGAATCCTGGTGAAGGGTGTCCAGAAATTATTTGTCTTATTATTGCAACTTTTCTGTAATCCTGAAATTATGTCAAAATACAATGTTTTTTTTTAACTGGCTTCATCCTTTTCCTTATCCCACAAATGTATCAATCACCAAGTCCCTGTGATTCCATTTCCTAAATACCTCAACAACATAGTCACTTCTATTTTTCCCTACTGTCACTACCCTAATACAAACTATCCCTCTTGCATGAACTACAAAAATAAACAATAAAAAAAGCAAATATCTCAATAGTATAATCTTAGAAATTTTTTACCTTTCTAGTATTCCTTTTAATTGAACTTGTATTTGAGGTCCCAACTTATCAATAAGATAAGAAAAAGAAGTAAATGTAAGGATTGGGAAATACAATAAAGTAGTAATGTTTACAGATGATATGCCTGTCTATCTCTACATAGATGACCCAAGAGAATCTACAAAGTAGTACAACTAATTATACTCAATGAGATCAATATGCAAAAACCAATTCCTATACAACAACCAATGCAAATATGTATGTTTTAAAGGTAACAGTAATAAAAGTACAAGATGTCTAGAAACAAATCCAAGAGATACATAAGATATGTACAGGCCAAAATAATAAAAGCTTATAAAGAACATAAAAGAAGACTTAATAAATTGAAAAGATATACAATATTGATGGATGGTGTAGCAGAGCTACAAGTTATCTATATGAAATTTTGTCATCACATATTTTGCTAACAAAATTCAAAATTTAGGGAGAGAGGAGTATAAAATACGTCTTTGCTAAATTTTCTTTCAGATAGGCATAACTTTTTACAAAGTTCTGACCAATGAAATGTAAAGAGAAGTCTGAGATCATTTCTATTTTATTGTTATTTTATTTCTTTCTTTTGCTTTTTGAATGAGGCATCAACCCTCTTTCTTCTTCCTTTTTCCTGATAGAAATCTGACTTGATGCCTGGAGTAGCTGCAACCATCTTGTGGCAAGGAAGGAACAAGCATAAGGGGGAAAATCAGCATATACAAACGGAAGTCCAGGACACTGATGAGAAACATTACACAGTCACTTCAGCAGCCCTGGGCTGCTCATCTCCAGACCGCTTGTCACTTCAGAAACAGAAACTGTTATTGTTTGCACTGCTATGTCAGGTTTCTCTCACTTGAATCAAAAATATTGCTGAATGTTACAGATGGGAACACACAAAGTTTTACAAATGGTAATTCTCCCCAGATTAATTAATAAATTCAGGCAGACAACTGTAATCTGGATCTGGCTGAAAAACCTTGCTGCTCTTTGCAGAGTTGTGTGAAACAGCAAACAGGAAGCTGCTACATCCGGTTCTGGGCACTCAGGCTTTTGTGGGGACCAGCACAGACACGCAGAGGTTGTGTGCTTTACTTACTGCACGTACCTGCTTCTTCCACGGGGCCACTCCATAAGCTCCTTTTGCACAGGGACAGCCCATCCTCAGCAATGACCTCAGCCCCAGACCACCCCTCTTTCCATTCCCCCACCTACAGTCATGTTCTGTTTTGACATGGAGCAGTATGAGGGAGTTTTCTTAGAGCTGATTCTATTTCAGGGGCAAACATTCACTCTCAGTGAGCTTAGGGTGGGGAGCAGGGTCAATGGGGGTGGAGAGGAAAATTGGTTTTCTTCACCCACCTCAAAATGAGAAAAGAGGCTGAGTTTGCTAAGAAATAACCCAGGGGTTCTGGTCACTCCTGAGGGGCTTCTGATAAATGATTCAGAGGATACCCTCTCTCTCACCCACTCCTGTGATCACACACTCCACGTGGACATGAGCAATCCTTTCCAGGCACACACTGCCCACCCACCCCCACAACTTCATAGGTGGGCACTGCCCTTGTAGCTCTCGTCCATGAGTGACCTGAATTTTTCTGGCTTTTGTCTCCATTCCTAACGTAGAATTTTGGGGTTCCAGGTACATTACTCACATCCTCACCTTTTCCCTCCTTCCACATAATTCCTGAAAGTCCCTCAAAGGAGATGCGTTGCAAGTTCTCACACGCAAGTCCTTGGCCAGTCCTCGGAACTCTAGGTTTTCCCTTCTTTGACATTGACTCACCCTCTTTCCTGCTGAGGCTGATACAGCCCACAAAGCTACATCAAAGCACCTCAGCACTATCTGTGGTGACACCACTGAGCCATCATCTCCTCTAATGTTCCTTGAATGAGCACCGGCCATCAAGACCCAAAAAGATGCTGCGTTTTCTTTGAAGTTCTTTAAAGCACCCAAACCTCAATGTGTCACATCCCTAAATGGTGGCTACACCTCTTTTGACATTTCAACACCAAAGCAATTCTATTTGTGCCTTGGTGTCTCTCAGAAATTTTTAATGCAAAGAATGCTTTCATTTTGAGTGGCCTCTCTTCCATGAGCTGTGCTGGGACAGAAAGCTGTGCTGTCTTATTGTGCTCTCTCTCCTCCCATTATTCCTTCCTTTTGACCCAAGGCCGATGCCCCACTTTGAAATTTTCAACAAAAGGGATTATTTTAGTACCTCTCCTAGTTTCTAGAGAAATAAGAAACTGCTGGCTGGGCCCCAGGTGTATAAGCTCTTCTGGCTTCCAGGTTCAAGCACATGGAATTTGAATCTCACTTCCTCACACACTGAGCTGCTTCCCCTTTCCACTTCTCCTGTGAAACCCTAAATCCTCTCAATCATGCTTCAGGGCCTGATGTGGCTTTTTGAGAGGCTTTCTCCAGCATCTGCATCTCAAATCCCATTCAATGATGAGAGGACCGCTCACCACTGTAACATACCACACAGTTGGGGTATAAGCAACAAGTGCTCAGTCATGGATGACAGTAAACTTGTAGGAATAAGGATTTTTACAGCAGATGTGTTAATAAAATAATGAAAAAATATGAATAATCTAAATGACCCCAAATAAGTAACTGGTTGAATAAATAGTGCTGTATCCACACAATGAAGAATTCAGCAATAGTTGAAATTAGTGGTGTGGAAGTAATCTGAAAGGGCCCGAGGATGGCCCACATTGGAATCACTCAGAAGCTTGTAAAAAGTACAAATTTCTGGATGTAGATCCCAATGATGGAATCAAAAGCACTGGGAGTAGACTTGGAATCTTTATTTTAATAGGTAACTCCAGTGATAATGCAAATCAAAGTTTAAAAATTTACATTCATGGCAGTATAGTTAATTATGAGGTAAAATGATCATGATATATTATTAGATGAAAATAGTATGTTACAAAAAAGAATTTATGATATAATATCATTTTTAAAAATAGTGTGGCTAGACAGATGATACATGGGTTGATAGGTAACGACTGAAAAAATAATGCCAAAATACTAACCATGGTTAGTGGTGTGTTTATGGAAGATTTGTATTTTACTCTTTTTACTTTTTAATTCGTTGAGTCTAATTTCTAACTTTCCAAAACAAACATTTAGTTTATGTGTGTTTAAAGAAAACAATAAAAGCTCTTTGTTTTGTTTTTTAAAAAAGGATAAGAGGTAAATGACATAGGACTTTTAAATTTACTTATACTCTGGACTTTAAAAAACAAACAAGGCAGCTTGCAAAAATTTTGTACCACATAATATATAAAAATTTCAAATGAAGAGTTAAAAATAAAGAGGAAGTGGGGGTGCTAATATAAATGAAGCCAGGATTAAGGTTGGTATTCAAGAATGCATTGCCCTAAACTTCAGTTATGTTTGTAAAATGAGCTATAAATTTGCCTCTTCCTAATGTCACATGACTAGACATAAGCAGATAGGGAGAGGGAGGTTCAATATCATCAGACATTAGGGAAACAGGAATCAGAACCACAATGAGATACCATTTCATACCTGCTAGGATAGGTTAAAAAAAATTAATGTTTTAAAGAAAAGCCAGTGTAGGCAAGAATGTGGAGAAATTAGAATCCTTGTATGTTGCTGCAGGAATGTAAAATGTAGAATGTAAATGTAAAATGATGAACAGTTTGACAGTTGCTCAACACAGTAGCACTGTACACAATAGCTAAAAAGTGGGTAATGTCTATCAACTGATGAATTGATAACAAAATGTGATATATCTATACAGTAGAATATTATTCAGCCTTAAAAGGAATGAAGTACTGATTCATGCTACAACATGGGTGAACCTTGAAGACATTACATTGATTTAAAGAAGCCAAACATAAAGGGTTGCATATTGCATGACTCCATTTATATTAAATATCTAGAATAGATGAATCCATAGATATAGATTGTGTTTTTCGGGGGCTGGGGGAAATGGAAGAATGGAGTGTGATTGTTTCATGGGTACAGAAGTTTCCTTGTGGGGTGATGAAAATGTCTTGGAACTACATAGAGAATGATTTCAAAACATTATGAATGTACTAAATGCTACTGGACTGTGCACTTTAAAATGGTTAATTTTATGTCGTGTGGATTTTACTTCAATTTTCTAAAAGTAAGAGTAGTTTGTGAAAGTTAAACTCAAGAATACTGAGGTGTTCCAGAAGATTCCATTTGGAAAGGGAGAGGAAATAATTAGCCCAGTTTTGTACCTTGAGTTTGATATGTCCCATAAAGAATCCAACTGAAGGTGCCAGAGGTCAATTAGGATTATCAATCTTGAGCTAGGGAGAGAATTCTGGACTGGACCTCTATATTTGAGAATCATCAGGTGGATAATGGAAATTCAATCTATACATGTGGGTGTGGATTCTCCTCAGAGGTTCCTAACACAAATGAAGTGGAGTACAGGCCCCAGTGGAAAAACCCTGTCATTTTTCCAGGAAAAATTTCCTTGTCGATGTGGACTTTACATTCATTCATTGTTTTTAATTGAAGTGGAGTATGGCATGTAAATTTTTCACCTTCCAGAAAAGCCTTTGCTGTAATATCATCGGATTCATTTGACATGCCAGAATAGTATTTAAAAGACCTGACCTATGATTTGCACATTACCGGAACAATCAACCGCAGTCATCTCTTCATCAACTTTCATCTCTGTGTGCCTGAAGTGTGAAGGAGCATCCTCCCTCACCTTTCCCGGCATTCAATCCCAGGTGTTTGTGGTGAGCTTATTAGAGAGCCCACCCATGACCGACGTGTCACAAGAAGGGATGTGATGCCATGGCTGAGGTAATACCAAGTCATTTTTTTCCAAATCTTTTCTAATGTTTGACTCAGAACAGGTTTCAGTGTGCAATACTTAAAGTAGCATTTTTTTAAATATGGTAAGCCTTGATAACTGTTTAATCTGGATGATGAGTGCATGGGTATTACTGTACTATTTTCTCCATGTTTTATATGTTGAAATATTTATAATTTTTAATAGAATCTTTAACATTATAATGACTTATATTCCACACAAGTTTATTAAATATCAATTTTGTTCCAGGTACTAAGGAGGTTTCATACATGACTAGTGTCTCCAGAATAAACCAGTTTGATGATGGTTTCCTATTCTAAATAATAGCTTACACTTAGGTTACCATAAAGAATGTTGAGGAGTATGAAGATGGTTAACATTCATTGGGTCAATAAGAAGTGAAGATAAAATTTGACATGGATAAGAAGATTGAAATAATCTCAGAAAAATGGAAAATTAAAGACAGATAGCCCTCTTTAAAAGAAATAATTAAGGGGGGCATAAGAGTTGTTCAACTATTTCTAAATAGCTGGCATATGTGGGGGAAATCATAGGGTTAAAATCTGCAAACTAGGTCAGCTTTATGTATTTGGCTCACAATGAAGATGTAAAGTTCACCAGCATTTACCTGGGTAAAATGACACCATTAAATTGGTTTATGGTTGGTACCTACCATGTGCCAAGCTCTGGGCATGGTATTTCACATACCTTATCTCATTTAATCATTTTAGCAGTCCTGTGTGCTGACATTTTTTTTTTTTTTTTGAGACGGAGTCTTGCTCTGTCGCCCAGGCTGGAGTGCAGTGGCCTGATCTCAGCTCACTGCAAGCTCCGCCTCCCGAGTTCACGCCATTCTCCTGCCTCAGCCTGCCGAGTAGCTGGGACCACAGGCGCCCGCCACCTCGCCCGGCTAATTTTTTGTATTTTTAGTAGAGACGGGGTTTCACCATGTTAGCCAGGATGGTCTCGATCTCCTGATCTCGTGATCCGCCCGTCTCGGCCTCCCAAAGTGCTGGGATTACAGGCTTGAGCCACTGCGCCCGGCCGACATTTTTTAATGTATATGGAAACAGCTCAAAGAGTTCAAATAACTTGGTCTGAAGTCACAAAGTTAGTAAGTGGTCAAGCTAATATTCAAACTTGGGTCAATCTGTTGCCAAACCTATATCTTGCCAAAAGAACACGCTTCATGGGACTAGATTGCTCTGGAATTCATATCTTTTAACTTTGTTTATGGTTTCTTTTAGTGTACAGATCTTTTTCACTTAGACAAATATATTAACATTTTCTTTTGTGTTCTGTGCTTTTTGTGTTTAGTTAAGGAAACTTCTCTACCCTAAAGTCACAAGATACTCTATCTCCACCCTAAAGTCATAGGATATTCTATCTTTTCTTTTAAACGTATAAACATGTTTCTTACATTCAGGTCTATAACTGTCTTTAACTTCTATGTGGTAATGGTGTAAATTAAAGGTGTAATTTAATTTTTCCCCCACGTGAATCATGAATCATCCAGCACCACTGATCAGGCTCCATTTTTTTCCCTATTAGTTGCTCATGCTTTGTAGTATATTGAGTTCACAGATGAGGAGGTCAGTTTCTGAACTTTCTACTTTCTTCTACTAGTTTTGTTTTTAAATTCTTGTATAAATGCTTCACTGTCCTAATAATTATAGTCTTGTAACAAATATTCATATTTCATAAGGTAAGCTCCCATATTCTTCTCTAAATTTTTTCTGGATTATTCTAGGCCTCTTGGTTTTCTAGTCAAATTTTAAAAGCAACATAATTTCCTTGAAAACCTCTATTGGGATTTTGATGAGAATGGTATCACATGTCAATTAATTTTGGGAGAACTGACATCTTTAGAAATGTTGAGTCTTCTCATCCAGAGATAAAGTATGTTTCACTGTTTACTTTTCTTTTTTAAAAAAATAACTTTCTCCATAAAAGCCTCAGGTACCTATTACTTATTTATTTTTAGATACCTTAGAGACTTTGTTTCTACTGTAAATAAAATTCTTTTTAAAATTATGTCATAATTTTTGTGTCTAGAACTTAATTGATGCTGATATTTATCTTGTATCCAGCAACCCTGTTGAACTTTTTATTAGTTTGTAAATTTTGTTAGGTTGTTGAATTATCTTTTCACAAATAAGCATTTCATTTGTATAAAACACGGCACTCAAAATTATCAACATCATATGTAAAGTCTAAAATTACAAAATTTGAATTATAACACATCTTTTATTTTCTATAAATTGATGCAATTTTGACTCAAGCATGCCATGCATTTTGAGCTGGCAAGGAATTTAACCTTAGTTAGCCATTCTTGAGACTTACTTCAACCTAAGGGCAAGTCATAGTTCCAAGGTCTTAACACCAAGGCTGACGGGTTTGCCAGTTCTCTCCCTGGCCACATGACACCAATCCAGGAGGTTTACTGATAACACATTTGTTCTCTCTGAGCAGGGTCTCCTACCATTCTGTGACTCTCTGCAGTGTTCACACCCATTAGGATGACAGGAATTTAGATGGAAACTAATAGCCCTAAGTCCAGTACTCCATTTTTTCTGCCACTTCCATGAAATCTAGCTATCTCATCTGTCTTTGCCTCCAAAGAGTATGAGAAAGTCTCAGAGGTCTCAGAATGCATAGCCCTCATCCAACCCCCAGGCAAGGGATATCTTTTTCTAGACTAAGGAAAACCCCTACCCACCTCCTGATTCTTCAAGTCACATAGCTTTCTCCCCTAAACTCTATCCTTCCTTTTTCCTTTCCCAATAGGCTTTCACAAACTCCCAAACCCAGAATCCAGGCTTAATTTTTCAAACCCTAAGAAAGTCTGGAGAGAAGTATTTCTTTCCATCTTTCTAGTTCAGGAGTTTCTAGTTTCTTCCTTCTCTTGAAGGAAGAAAAATAAAACATCTACATTTCCAAATTTAACATGTCTTAATCATCAATGTTTATATCCTGCTGGCTACATAAAATGGTGCTGAAATCTTAAAGATATTCATACTCTACGAAGAACTCAATCATCCATCATTTCTGAGAATTGCTATCACATAACCTCCATGAAGAAATTTTGAGCTGATTTGACAACAATTTTGTATGCTTACCTCTTCCAAGTTTTTTTCTTCTTTACTATTTATTACTTATTTTAATTTTTTGCCTTTAATTGAAAAATGTTGACATTCATAGCAGAATAACTTTGTCAACATGTCCATTTCTGTAATCCTGCTTGTATTCACACTACTTTCTGGGAATAAAAACTCTACTGTGCTGTGCTTTGGCTTCTGCTGTACTGCAGAGAATCTTTCACAGTCTACCTGCTGGGCAATCGGCATGCCTCAGAAGCTTTTACAGAGACCTCCAATAGCTTGCCTTGTATCTAAATGTCCCTGAAAACTGCCAATATTTTATGTATCTTTAATAACTGTGGTGCAGTACTGCTTTTGGAGGGTTCTTGAAGTCAGGTGTGCTCTGCCCCTAAGCTTTCAGAGATGATCCAGCTTTCTTCTGTCAAGGGCTTCTCTTTTTTGCACTTCAGGGTTTTTTGCACTTCTGGGAGCCCTTCGCAGGTTTCCACCTCCACTGCTACTTTCTATTGCTTCTGGCTGCTTTTCATCTTTATTCCTTTCCCTCTGTTTTGTTTCTTTTCTTATTCTTCTTTCTCCTTTTTCTCTCTTCTTCTTGCCTCTTTGATTTTTTTTTTTTATTTTAAGCTAAGAACATTTGGCATTTATTGTTATCTTCCCTTAGTAAGAAGGTTTCTTTCCATGAGATCAGAGAATTGTCACATTTTATTAGGACAATGTATGGGCCCTGTGGTCTTCATAATGAGCTTACCCCTCTGACTTCCAGATGCATGTTTCCAGACCCACATCTCCATATGAATGAGATATTATTGAACATTCTGTAGAGAAGGTGACATCCTCTAGAAACCATACGGAGTAGTGAATTCAATAAAGTGCTTCACCAGAGCATCACCAGCTATTCCATGAGCAGAAAATTTAGATTGTAAACAAGACATTGTGATGGAGATAAAAGAAGAAAGCCAACTAGTAAAAGAAAGAGAAAGAGGGAGAGAGAAGTCCTCAATCTTATCATCTTATAGTCATAAGATGACTCCTCCTTCTCTAGGCAGAGTGTTCAAGTTCCAAGCAGGATAAGAAAGGAACAAAAGACTTAAGAGAAGACACCCTTTAAAAAAATATCTCCTGAAACCTTGCTTGTTGACTTTCATTAGCTAGAATTGTATCACTTGTAAATTCTTACATGTAAAGGAGTCTGGGAGACTTGAATATTTTTAGCTGGATACATTACCACTAGAGAAAAATTTGAGTTCTTTAGTAAGGAAGAAGAGGAGATAGGTATTGGGCAGGCAACCATCAATGTCAGCCACAAATAATATCCCCATTTTAAAAGTAAAACCACTGAATTTTACAGCCTTCTCCACAAACATGAACCATGAAAATCTTGGGGATGCTTGGAGGGATCTTACTAAAACTCATCTCCCGGGGAAGACAGGTTTGGACTCTGTAATGAAACTGTGTACTTCAGATTGGCAGCCCAGATATAAAGGACCCTGGATATAGCTTGCAGCTGTAAGAGACATTTGGATGTGGTTGATCAGTCACTATGGAGGGGACTCATGCAACCAGACCTGTGATAGTGCACAGGAAAAAAAATTGGCCCACCCTATCTCACCATGTCTTCGTGTTGGTGCAGCTGAAGGGTTAGTGGGAAAACCCACAAACCTATGTTTCTTGTTCATTGTTGTGTCCAAAACACCTTTGGTCTTACAGAATCTTCCCCAGCTAGTGACAGGAAATTCATTCTGAAACCACCAGATGTTTTTTTAATCAGACTAGGGGTGGGGCAGAGGTCTCTTTGGGCTTCCTGCCTGGGCAGAGTTGATGATTGTGTGCACATAGACTGTGGCAGGAGCGCTCTCCCTTGGAATCTCAGGAAGCAGGGCCATGCAGGGGCGAGACTCCATGATCCTCAGACTCTACCACTTTGGCACTTTCTCTTTCAGTCCTTGATCTGATATTTCCCCTTCCTGACCTAGCCTAGCTGGGGCCCAGGTGAACTATAAAACCTTCTCTCTCAAATTTTCCCTCTCAATTTAACTCAGAAATCTGCTCAAGAATACTCCTGATGCAAGAAAATCACAAGACCACTCCCCACCATCACCATCCTTAGGAGGTGCAGGAGATCTGACCTTATCTGTATATCAGGAGGCCTCTAAGGGGAACCGGGAGCAGTCGCTATGCAGATGGTGCAGGGAAGTTTCAAGGGGGCTTGGAATTCACCTTCACACATGGGATATATTGTTATACCAAAAGGAAGTTTAACTTTGATAAGGATTTTCTGTGTAGTAGTTAAGTCTGCACACTCTACAGCCATACTGCCTAGAACTCAATCCTGGTTCCACCATTGCCTAAATACACAGACTTGGCTTAACCTAGCTATCCCTCGGTTTCAGCTACAAAATAATCACAATATTAGCATAGCCTCCCAGGACTCCCATAGGTGAAGTGAATTTATATAAATCACTTAAAATATTACTAAATGAAGAATAGATGCTCAATAAATACCTGCTGGTTATTATCCCACACCTCATATTCATGCACTCCCACGCACTCCACACACAGTCACACACATACAGTCTCAATTTAGCTATGAGACGAAAGTTAGGGTTAGAGGAAATGGAAAAGGGGGAAATGAAAAGATTCAGATAAGGAAGGGTAAGTTAACTAAGAAAACAAAAAACATAAAAGAAAGGTCATTTTTTATTTCTTTAGGTCACATTCCAGGTGAAATTGTTGTTGCTTTCTTTTTTCTCCTCCTCTTTTCTTGCTTAACCCTGAGAACATATCAAGATTCTTTTAGGCAGACTATCTCTGATTAATGCTTATTCATTTTCTATTCTTGTGTAACAAACTACCACAAATTCATCAGCTTAATATAACACCTAATATCTCATAGTTCTGTAGGCCAAAAGTCTGGGCAGGCACAACTGAGTTCTCTGCCCAGATCCCAGAGAGCCAAAATCAAGATGTCAGCCAGGCTGAGCTTGCATCTGGAGGCTCTGGGGAAGAATTAGCTTCCAAACTCATTTGGGTTGTTGACGGGATTCCATCCCTTGCAGTTGTAGGACTGCAGACCCATTTTCTTGCTGCCCTTGGTAGAGAACAGCTCTCGGCTCCTAGAGGCTACTCTCAGTCCTCAGCACAGGAACCCCAGGATCTTCAAGCCAGCTGGAGTACCTCAAATCCTTCTCAAATTTGGAACCTCTATGTATGACTTTCTCTACTGCAACCAGCTGTGAACATCCTCTGATTTTGAAGGGCTCATATGATTAGATTAGACCCACCCAGACAAACCCCATTTTGCTGTACAATGTGACATAATCATCCTAGCCACAGATTCCAGCCTATTCACAGGTTCCAATCACACTCAGAGGGGAGGGATTATAGAAGGGTGAAGTTCACTGGGGGTCATTTTAGGATTCTGTCTACCAAAAATGCCATGAAGTTCAAGGTTGATAATTGAGAAAAATGGGCAGGAGGCAGTTCAGGGTCAGTTGAAGAGTTCAGTTTGGGATATCTCCCTCCTATGACATTAGACCTTCTCTGGATCAGGTTCAAGATTACCTCAAACGCTCAGACACTAAGGGAGTGAACACTGATCCAATCAGAAGGCACAGAGGCCTTGATAGAAACAAGAGCAGGTGGACCTGTGGGCAGGCCAATGTTCACCTAGATTTGACCTGGGAGATCAGGGGAGATCAGGATTTAGGGACCACAAGACATCACTGGAAAGTCAGGTCATTCAGTGGACCCTGTAAGAAAAAGAGTATTTTATTCTCATGGGTTCCACCAAGAAATATGAAGCCTGATTCAGCTTCCAGTGATAAGGAAAAGTCTATACTAGCAGGAGGCAAAGAAGAGGGACTTAATAATGAGGGGGAAGACTGGGCTAGTGATCTGAGAGACTGTCAAGCGATTATTAAAGCTTAGGTCTTATCCTCCGGTTGGAGGGATCCAAGGGAAAGATGGGTTCTCTATTCCTTGAGAGCAAAACTAAAAGACAACAGGCCTTAGACACCTGACAGGGTGATCTTTTTTATATTTATTATTACAAATTCAATAACAGATTTTAGCAAACTGCCCTTTTCTAACTCAGCCAGTATACTGTGATAATTTTCTGACAGATGGAAGTAAAAAATCTCAGAAAGAAAGGTGCCTTTTTCTAATTTGTATAATGGCACCATGTGGGCCAGCAGAGGCCCTGTGGCCCTCCTGCCCATGGAAACCTCTCGGACTGGAGCTCCACTTGTGTATGACAACAATTTGCCCTAACCCACCTCAACATTACATCTGTAGTAACCGCCTCTCATAAACTGTGCCCTCTGCAGAAAGGATAACATTAGAATGAGGATCTCCACTCTGCAGCAGGAGACCACAAAGGAATAGAAGGTCTATTTCACCCTAGAAGCCACCACAGATGTGACTGGACCCAATCAGGGCCACCTCAGATTAGACCTCCTTGAATTCTCAACAAAGTTGGCCTGGGTTCCCTGTCAACTTCCTATGCACAGAAGCTGCCAAAGTGAGGCCAGCCCCACCTTGGGGGATTTCAACTGATAGAATGTCAGGAAACTAGAGAAGGGAGTAGTAAAGAAGTGAGGCTAACTTCCCAGAACAGTCTCTGTAACTGCATTCCCTTTTACCCTTCAAGGTGACTATTTTGTGCTATATTTACTGCCACCCTTTCTCTTTTCCTGTAGAAAAGCATTCTATGTAATGTGTTCCTTATATAAACACAGTGATACCTGATTTCTTCTATTCAGCTGTCATCCTCTACAGGTTTGAAATTGGTGGAAAATAGCATCTAGACTTCTATTTAAAGCTCCCAGCCTGGGTCATCATTAACTGTCTCTTATATGAAAGTACCGGTGTGCCCCAAGTACCCAATATACCAACTTTTAAGAATACAGGGAGATGTTTTCCTCTTCAATCACAGTCTCTGGTAACAATGGTTCAAATGCAAATCAAAAAGACCTCAGATTGAAACAACACATACAAGATTAAGGATTCACTCATAAGTGGCATTTGAGCATAGTAGTTACAAGCATGGACTCCACAGCCACAGCTGGGTTTGATACCCAGCTCTGCCTCTAGCTCTGAGACACTGTGCTAGATATTTACACACCTCTGCTCTGGTTTTCTCATAATGGTACCCACTCAAGAGCTTGTTTTAAGAATTAAAAGGGTTAATACACATAAAGCACTTTGAAAAAAGCCAGGCCCCTGCTAACACCCGATAAATGTTAGCTATGTTACCATTTACTATTTTGTCTTTTATTCTTATAAAGACTTTTCTGGACTTTTACTCATTTGGGGAATAATTAAAAAAAAGTCAAGATATAAAATAAAGGTTTTTTTTTTTTTCTTCATTAGTTAGTACCCCACCCTGGGTTTCTGATCTCTCCACAGACAGACAGGCTGTCCATCCCTCAGTCTGGAGGTTAAGTCGCTTGGGTTTCCCCTCTCTAGATTCTGACCACTGTCTGTACACTGTCTGCCCTAGTGGTAAAAATGTCTTCCTGACCTCTTTGCAGGATTAGGGCTGCCCTTTAGTGCTGCATCTGAGAGTCCTGTCCCCTTTGAGAGGCGTTTGTAGTGAAATGATCCTAAGCCCTTCTCTTTCCTAGAACCTCATAATGCCTCAGCGTTGCAAGCATAGACCCAGAAACAAACAGCTTCTACCATCTGGAACATTTATGGGCTCAGAATCCAAAGGTTAAATGGCATACCTCCTGCCTTTAAAATGTTTACAGTCTAAAGGAGATGTACTATCTGCCAGTAAGTTATGACAATGCAGTCCTAAGTCATCATAAGTTGTATAATGAAGTTAGAAAGACATAGAAGTATAGTGGAAACCCCTCCTAAACATCATGGGCATGAAGGGAGGCTCCTAGAGGTGGTACTGTTCGAACAGAGATTCGACCAAAGGGAGACACACTCAAGGCACTCCGAGTGTGCCAAACAGCCCATGTAAATGCAGCTTGGAAAGTCGAAACTGGGCATTTCCTGATAACCTCAAGTAATTCTGTATTGTTCTGTTACCAAATGGAAGGGTTAGTGATTCGGACAAGACTGAGCTGGTTGAGGTCTTCCCACACCCCAACCGCACTCTCCCTTTTGGCATTTAAGAAACTTAGGTTTTATCTGATATGAAATTTGAAAATATTAAGCAGCTTTTAGAAGTAAGTCTCATCAACCAGATTTTAAAATGAAAATCTCATTCTGGAAACTCTGTGAAGCAACTCTATGATATCAATTTTCATCCGGTAAATCATTATAAATATTATTTCCCAATCCAGAGTTGTTTTTGCACTTCATGATACCTTTGGTTGAACAGTAGATTTACATTTTCAAAGACTTCAATGTATCGATTTCTCCCAATTACCTTTGAATTCCACATATTGATGGAAAATAGAAGAAGTTAATTTTGAGCATAATTTATCATTATTTCTCAGAACACTCCAGAAACTCTAGACATGTGAGCCTCAAGATTATTTCTTTGACAGGCAAGAGAACACTTTTCATCATCAGCTGTATGTTTGCATTACTGGCCGTCTTTCCTGATCCCTATATAATATCATATTAGCCTATCATACTCTCTGATAATTCTTTCCTTCAGATTACTTGCTGCCATTTATAATCATATAAGTAAGTTCTCATTGGTTAATTATGTCTCACTCCTCAAGATTAGAAACTAAATCTGTTAGTGCTCACCATACGATCCCTAGCGCTGTGACAGTAACACTTACAGGGTAAGTACTTATTACATCTTTTTTAAATGAAACAATTTCCCAGACTTGAGACATTCTGTCTTCATCCGTATTATGCAAAAACCCTGTGCTAGGGACTGATTCTCCAATGTTGCTATAATTTGGCTCTCCCCTATATCAGCTCACAGCAGCAGAAAGATTCATAATCTGCAAGAAATAATATCTCCAGCTTTGATCGAAGGCCCACCGTGAACTCTTTATGAGGTTCCAGCTGTGGCTACAATGACTATAAAAAATCAACGGCTCTTTCTACACAGCGAACCCTAGAAGG
>NW_012122709.1:3269474-3270575 GCF_000951035.1 Colobus angolensis palliatus
TATTCTTTATATAAAAAGGCAACACTGAGGATACACAATTAGTCCTCGCTTTTAGAATGTCATGTTCCTAGAAAGGAGCCTTAATGGTGGAAGGTAGAGGTATGCAGGAAGGGGCCTGAACATCACTCAATTTAAAAGTAACCATTAAAACAGACAAAGGGGATGAGATCAAATGTCAGAAATCAAATAATCTGTGGAGAGACATAAAAAGTTGCATGGATATGTTGCATAAACTGAGAAAAATGCAAAAATTCACTTGCAGATAATTAATTCATTCTAAGTTTCCTCCAAGCCTGATTCACTGGAGATCCCAAGAAGCTACTGGAAAGTCACTCTTTCATTCTATCACTTATCCTTCAACAGTCTTCTGAGTATCTTCTAAGTAACTTACAAACTATCAGTTTCTCACTACCTCTCTCCTTATGACTCCATACTCATCCCATGCCTTAACATCCACATCTTGTGTATTTTGCATCATTTCCTATCATCTGCATCATTCCCTGGCAACGTAAAAGCTCTCCATTGTCCTGAAGGCTGTCATTGAGCACACCATAGTACACATTCGATTATTCTTTAGCTGTTGTTGCCATCACTGTCTAGTTGGATAATCACATAAGTGTAATACAAGAATAATGAAGTATATGGAAGTGTGAAAGAAAAGACAGTCTCTTTGGAGGCCAGCAGTTTCTTCTGGAGGACTGAGCCACAACTCTTCCTTTGTCACTAAATTATTTGCCAATGTAGACATCTCATTTTCCCAATGAGACGCTTTGCTTGTAGAAGACATGTGTGAGTCCATTCTCACATTGCTATGAAGAAGACCCAAGACTGGGTAATTTATAAAGAAAAGAAGTTTAATTGACTCACAGTTCCACATGGCTGAGGAGGCCTCAGGAAACTTACAAGGTATACAGAGCCAAACCATATCAAAGCACAAGATAGTCTTCCTTCCCTCACTTGGGCTGAGAATCTCAGAATGTTCTTTATAAGGTTGCAATGCTGGCTTTACTCTACCAGTGGGAAGCATTTAGGTGAAATTCCTGGTCAGTCTCCCAGAAACGTATTGCAAAAGGGAAAAAGAAAAGACCCTTCATCACAAAC
>NW_012122709.1:3271685-3278689 GCF_000951035.1 Colobus angolensis palliatus
AAAAATGAATGGAACTCTTGACCCCAAACTACTACCCCCATACTGCCCTCCATAAACATCTGATTCTGATTTTACCTAAAACGTGAAGAAGCCAAAGCCTTTTCACTGTGCAACTCATGAGAGACCATTACAATGATCCCTCTTGCCAGGGATTTACTACACCTGGATCCACTACGTAACAGTAATTTGCAGGTATGCCCTATCAGGGAAGGAGTAGAGCTTGGTTTCCATGCCCTGGTGATCTCCCCTGAACAAGGGAACCCCAGGTCTCCAAACACCAGAACACATGTCAGAGTAGAGCATCTGGTCCAGGGAGCTGGGACTAAAAGTAGAAAAAGACCTGCTAGCGCTCTGACTCTCCCCATCTGTGATCTAGCTCTGCTTCTCCTTTAGTCTATTCACATCCTCTCTCTTTAATCTCGAAAGATTTCCCTAACAGCATCCCACTGGGGACCACTTCCAAATTCAAGCCTGCTCAAGGAAGAGAGCTGGTAGCAGAATACCAGAATCACAGGCTTGTGTGAAAAGCAACCTGGAGAGAAGGGCTTTCATGCATTCTTGTAGGAAAGATGGAAACCTCGGTCTTCTTACTAGAGGAAGGATGGATTAAATGGTTTCTGTTGGTTTTACGAATATTGTTTATTAGGGTAAGGAAATTTTTTCCATTTTTGTTTACTAAAAGGGTATTTTTGTTATGAGGAGATGTTAAATTTTATCAAAAGCTCTTATGTTTATTGAGCTGATTTTAGGATTGTTCTCTTAAATATGTGTGGCAAATTATGTTAATTGATCTAAGGTTAAATGAGATCTGCATTCTTAGATCTGCAAACCTAACTTGCTCATGATGTATCAACATTTTGCATATTGGTGGACTAATTTTGAGAGTTAATACTTTGTGTAGGGCTTTGATTCAGTGAATCATGAATGAGATTGACCTTTACATTTCCTTCCTTATTCTGTTCTTTGTATCAAGGTGGTGCCAACCTTATAAATTGAGATGGCTAGTGTTCCTTTATCTCTTTGGAAAAGTTTTTAGAATAATAAAAATCTTTCTTTCTTCAGTTTCAGTAGAAATTAACAGTAAAGTCATCTAGGTCAGTTCTATATGCAGAAAAATTTTTGACTACTGGCACAATTTCTTTGATTGTTCTAGTATTACTCAACTTTGCAAATTCTTTTTAAGTCCATGTTAGGTGATGATATTTCTATTTTGTCTAAAATTTCAAATTTATTAGCACAAATGTTTTTATAATATTCTTGGCTTATCTTTTAATGGTCCACAGCATTTGTAAAAGTATTCTATTCTAAGTTCCTGATATTAAGCATTTGCGCCTTCTCTGTTTTTTGTTAGTTTCTCCAAAGGTTTGTTAACTTTATTAGTCTTTTCAAATAGTTAATCTCTGCTGTATTAAATCTCTCTATTGTATGTTTGCCTGTTATTTTATTAACTTCTGTTGTCTCTTATTATTTCTTCCTCCTACTTCATTGAGTTTATCTCACTTATTAATGTCTAACTCCCTGAGATAAGTGATCAGTTCAATAATTTCAGTTTGTTGTGATTTAAGAGTTTTAAGACTAAAAAATATCCTCTACCTGCTATTGCTGCATTCCACAGTTTTAATAAGTGCTATTATTGTTATTGTTCAGTTCTAAACTTTTCATTTTTAATAAATTTTATTTGGACTTATGTATTATTTAAAAGTTTATTTCTCTTTTTCTAATATTGTTGAGTTTTTTATAGTTATTTTATTGATTTCTTGTTTGATTATGTTGTGACTAGACAATATTTGAAAAAAAATACATCTTTGAAATTTCTCAAGAGTTGCTTTACAGCCCAGTAAGTGATTGATTTTGGCAAAGTTTTTTGCGAACTTACAAAAATATATATTCTGCAGTGGGTGGGCACAGTGTTATAGAACTCAGGTTTAGTTTATTAAATGACCTGTTTAAATCATCTTTATTGTGCCAATTCCTGAAATACTGATGGATTTATTTATTCTTGGAGTTCTTTCCATTTTTGTTTGTCAATTTTATCTGGTATTAATGCTCCTGTGATAGTTTTCTTTTGGTTACTACAAATATGGCAAACATGCTTCCTTTCTTTTACTTTCAGTTTTTAAAAATCTGTTGCACTGCACACATATTTATGTTTTGTTTTTATAACTTGTCTGATATTCTTTGACTCTTTACTCGAGCATCTAGAATGTTTACATTTAATATAGCTATTAATATATTCGGTGTTTTTTGTTTGTTTGTTTGTTTTTGTTTGTTTGAGAAAGAGTCTTGCTCTGCCACCCAGGTAGGGTGCAGTAGCATGATCATAGCTCACTGCAACCTTAAATTCCTGAGCTTAAGTAATCCTCCCATCTCAGTCCCCTTAGTAAATAGGACTACAGACATGTGTCACCATGCCTGGCTAATTTTTTGTTGTTATTGTGTGTTTGTTTGTTTTTTGTAGAGACAGAGTCTTGCTATGTTGCCAAGCTGGTCTCAAACTCCTGGCCACAAGTGATCCTCCCACCTCAGCCTCCCCAAGAGCTAGGGTTACGTCTATAAGCCACCACACCCAAGCCTGGTATATTTGCTTTTAAATCTACACTTAATTTATACTTCATATCTGCCTCAACTATTCTATTGGGGATGAGGTGGTTGTTATTGTTTTAAGACTTTTTTAGAATAGATTTAGGTTCACAGAAAAATTGAGAGGATGATGCACAGATTTCTCATATACCTGCTGACTCCTCACATGCATAGCCTCCCCCATTAACAACATTCTCCTTCTGAGTAATACGTTTGCTACAATTGATGAGCCTATATTGGCAGAACATAATCACTCAAAATCCATAGTTTACATTAGGGTTCACTCCTGGTGTTATACATTCTGTGGGTTTGCACAAATGTATAATGATGTGCATTCATCATTAATAGTGTCATACAGCACAGTTTCAATGCCGTAAAAGTCCTCTGTGATCCAACTATTTATCTGTCCCCACTCACAACCCCTGGCAACCACTGAACATTTTACAGTTTCCATACTTTCGCCTTTTCCAGAACGTCATATAGTTGGAATAATATAGTATGTGGGCTTTTCAGATTGGCTTTTTTCATGTAATGATATGCATTTAAAGTCCTCCATGACTCTTAATGGCTTGATAATTTGGTATTTTTCTCGTTCTCTCTTTCATTCTCTTCTGTCTTGCCTTTTCTCGGACATGTTACTTTTTACCTTTCCTTTCCTCCCTTCCACTAATATGAAAGTTATACACCCTGTTTATATTAATTTAGTGGTTACATAAAAATACAGTGCCCACTTCAGCAGTACATATACTAAAATTGGAACAATAAATGGCACCTGCACAATGTTGACATGCAAACTCATGAAGTGTTTCATATTTTTAAGGGTCTTTTGAAATAACCCAGTCAGGCAAAATTAAAGTTAAAATGAATGAAAAAAAAACCCATGTGATATATAGGATACCATTAAGTGAAAAAATATTTGCATTGTGGGAATTAGACAAGAGATGGCAAAAGGTGTAGAAATATATTAAATGAAATAATAGCTGAAACTTCCTAAGTCTTAGAAGAAATATACACATCCAAATACATGAGGCTCAAGATTCCCAAATATATTCAATCCAAGCATATATGTTTGAGGCAAATTATTAAACTTTCAAAAGTCAAAATCAAAGAGAGAATTCTAAAAACAGCAAGGGGAAATCATCAAGTCATGTATAAGGGAATCCCCATCAGCCTAACAATGAATTTTTCAGCAGAAACCTTACAGGCCTGGAGAAAATAGGATGATATATTCAAAGTACTGGAGAAAAGAAAAAAAAAATTCCATCAAGAGTACCATGCCCAGAAAAGCTTTCTTCCAAAATGAAGGAGAAATAAAATCTTTCCCAGACAAACACAAACTGAGAGAATTTGTCACCACTAGACTGGTTCTACAAGAAATGCTCGAGGGAGGCCTATATCTGGAAACAAAAGAATAATATATACCAAAATGAAAACACGTGAAAGTGTAAAAGTCACTAATAGAGAAGATACACAAAAGAGAAAGAGAAAGGAATCAAATGTTATGTCTATAGGAGACCACCAAACTGTGAATATAAATAATTAGAGAGTAATAAAAGAACAAAGGATATACAAAACAATCAGAAGACAATTTTTTAAAGATCAAAGTAAGTTCTCATCTATCAATAACAACCTTGAATGTAAATGTTTTAAATTCCCTCAATTAAAGTATATAAACTAGCTGAACAGATTTGAAAAAGAGATCCAGGCTGGGTACAATGGCTCACACCTGTAATCCCAGTACTTTGAGAGGCCGTGGCAGGCGGATCACGTGAGGTCAGGAGTTCGAGACCAGCCTGGCCAACATGGCAAAACTCTGTCTCTATTAAAAATATGAAAATTAGCCAGGCATGGTGGTACACAGCTGTAATCCCAGCTATTCGGGTGGCTGAGGTATGAGAATCCCTTGAACTCAGGAGGCGGAGGTTGCAGTGATCCGACATTACACCACTGCACTTCAGCCTGGGTGACAGAGTAAGACTCTGTCTCAAAAGGAAAAAAAAAAAAACGGGAGAGAGAGAGAGATCCTATTCTATACTGCCTACGAGAAACTCATCACTGGTGTTGTGTTGTTTTCATTGTAAAGATCCTTCATTTCCTTGTTTAAATTTATACCAAGTTTGTTGTTGTTGTTGTTTTGTTTGTTTGTTTTTTGGATAGCTATTATAAATGGGTTGCTTTCTTGATTCCTTTTTCAGCTATTTTGTTATTGGCGTATACAAACACTAGTGATTTTTGTATGTTGATTTCATAGCCTGCAACTTTACTGAATTTGTTTCTCCATTCCAGCAGATTTTTGGTGGAGTCTTTAGGTTCTTTAATATATTCGATCATGTTATCTGCAAAACGGGACAATTCGTCTTTCTCTTTTCCAACTTGGATGTCTCTTATTTTCTTCTCTTGCCTGATTGCTCTGGCTAGGATTTCCAGTACTATCTTAAATAAGAGTTTTGAAAGTGGATATCCTTATCTTGTTACAGTTCTTAGAGAATATCTTCAGTATGATATCAGCTATGTGTTTGTCGTACACAGCCTTTATTGTGTTAAGCTATGTTTCTTCTATGCCTAATTTGTTGACGGTTTTTATCAGAAAGGAATGTGAATTTTATCAATGCCTTTTCTGTATCTGTTGAGATTATCATATGATGTTTGTCCTCCATTCTGTTGATGTGATATATCACATTTATTTCTTTGTGCATGTTGAACTATCTTTGCATTACAGGGATAAATCTCACTCGATCATGGTGCATTATCTTTTTGATGTGATGTTAGATTCAATTTTCCAGTATTTGTGAGGAGTCTTGTATTTATGTTCATCAGTTATTGACCTATAGTTTTCTTTTTCACTTGTGACCTTGCCTCATTTTTGTATCAGGATAAGCTAGCCTCGTAGAATAAATTAGAAAGAATTTAGTCTTCTTCAATGTTTTGGAATAGTTTGAGAAGTATTTGTGTTATTTCTTCTTTAAAAGAAAAATCAACCGAAGTGTTCACCAATGGATGGGTGGATAAACTGTTGTATATATATACAATGGGATATTATTTCATCCACAAACAAGAATAAAATCCTATCATTTGCAGCAGCATAGATGAGCCTAGAAGACGTTATGTTAAGTGAAATAAGCCAGGCACAGAAAGACAAATGTTGCATGTTCCCACTTATATGTGGGAGCTAAAAAAGTTGATCTCATGGAGGCGGAGAGTAAAATGGTGATTACCAGAGGCTGCGATAAACAAAGGTTGGTTAATCCTACAGAAATACAGAAAAATATTAGGAATAATTTCTACTGTGTGAGCACAATAGAGTGACTATAGTTATCAATAATTTATTTTATATTTCAAAATAACTAGAAGGAAAGACGTGGAATGTTGTCAAAACAAAGAAGTGATAAATGTTTGAGGTGATTATAGTGAACAATTATCCTGATTTGATCATTATATATTATATGCATGGATCAAAATATTACATGTACTCCATAAATATATATAATTATTATGTATCAATAAACAAACCAGATATACAGGCCGGTGGAACAGAATAGAGAACCCCAAATTAAATCTGATTTTCAGCAAAGGCACCAAGAACATACACTGAGAAAAGGACATCCCCTTCAATAAATGATGCTGGGAAATCTGGATATCCATATGCAGAAGAATGAAACTATACCCCTATCTCTCACCATACACAAAAATCAAAGGAAAGTGGATTAAAGACTTAAATGAGAGACAAAAAACTATAAAACTACGAGAACGATACATAGCAAAATCTCTTCAGGGCATTGGTCTAGTCAAAGACTTTATGGGTAGGACTTCAAAAGCATGAGCAATAAAAAAACAGACAATGGGACTATATCAAACTACAAAGCTTTTACACAGCAAAGAAAACAATCAAGAGAGAAAAGGCAACCTACAGAATGGAAGAAAATATTTGCAAACTATGCATCCAATAAGAAACAAATGTCCAGTATATACAGGGAACTCAATAGCAAAAAAAACCTAGTAAGTTGATGTTTTAAATGTGCAAGGCATCTGAATAGACATTTTCCACTATAAAAGATATACAAGTGGTCAATAAATGTATTTTAAAGTGCTCAGCATCACTAGCCATCAGGGAAATGCAAATCAAAACCACGACAAGACGTCATCTCACCTCACTTGGAATGGCTATTATCAAAAAGATAAAAAATAAATGCTGGCAAGGACGAGGGAAAAGGACATTTTTACACACTGTTAGTGGGAATGTAAATTAGTACAACCATTAGGGAAAACAGTATGGAGGTTTCTAAATGAAACTAAAAATAGAACTACTATAAGATCTAGCAATCCCACTACTGGGTATGTATCCAAAGGAAAGGAAATCAGTATATCAAAGGGATACCTGTACCCTCAAGTTTATCACAGCACTATTTTCTTTCTTGCTTGCTTGC
>NW_012122709.1:3279909-3288841 GCF_000951035.1 Colobus angolensis palliatus
AGGATTATTTGTTTTTTTCTTGCTGATTTGTTTGAATTCCTTGTAGATTCTGGATATTAGTCCTTTGTCAGATGCATAGTTTGCAAACATTTTCTCCCATCCTGTGCACTGTAATGATTATTTCTTTTGCTGTGTGGAGGCTTTTTACTTTCATTAGATTCCATTTCTTTATATTCGTTTTTGTTACATTTGCTTTTGGGGGTCTTAGTCATAAGTTATTTGCCTAGGCCAATGTCCAGAAGAGTTTTTCCTAGGTTTTCTCCTAGAATTTTTATGATTTCAAGTATTAGATTTAAGTCTGTATCCCATGTTCAATTGATTTTTGTATATGGTCAGAGATAGGGATCCAGTCTCATTTTTCTACATGTGGTTTTCCAGTTTTCCCAGCACCGTTTATTGAATAGGGTGTCCTTTTCCCAATTCATGTTTTTTGTGTGCTTTCTCGAAGGTAAGTTGATTGTAAGTATTTGGCTTTATTTCTGGATTCTGTATGTGGTTCCATTGCTCTATGTACCTACTTTTATACCAGTACTCTGCTCTTTTGGTTACTATATCCTTGTAGTATAACATGAAATCAGGTAATGTGATGCTTCCAGACTTGTTCTCTTTGCTTAGGATTGTTTTGGCTATTCAGGCTCTTTTTCGGTTTCATATGAATTTTAATTTTTTTTCTAATTTCATGAAAAACAATATTGGTATTTTGATAGGAATTGCATTGTATCTGTAGATTGCCTTGGGCAGTATGGTCATTTTAATGATATCAATTCTTCCAATTCATGAGCATAAGATGTATTTCCATTTGCTTGTGTCATCTATGATTTCCTTCAGCAGTGTTCTATACTTCTCCTCACGGAGATATTTCACATCCTTGGTTAAATATATTCCTAGATAGTCGTGGTTTTTTTTTCTTGCAGGCATCATAAAAGGAATTAAGTTCTTCATTTGATTCTCAACTTTGTCATTGTTGGTGTATAGCAGTGCTACTCATTTGTGTGCATTGATTTTGCAACCTGAGACTTTTTGAATTCATTTACCAAACCTAGGAGTCTTTTGTAGGAATTTTTGGGGTTTTCTAGGCATACAATAATACCATTGGCAAACACAGATAGTTTGACTTCCTCTTTTCCAATTTGGATACCCTTTTATTTCTTTCTCTTGCCACATTGCTCTGGCTGGGACTTCCAGTACTATGTTGAATAGAAGTGGTGAAAGTGGGCATCCTTGTCTTCTTCCAGTTCTTAGGGGGAATGCTTTCAAATTTTTCCCATTCAATATGAAGATGGCTGTGGGTATGCCATATATGGCTTTTATTATTTTGAAGTGTGTTCCTTTTATGCCTAGTTTGTTGAGAGTTTTATCATAAAGCTATGCTGTATTTTATCAAACTCTTTATCTGTGTTGATTGAAATGATCGTGTAGTTTTTGTATTTGATTATGTTTATGTGATGAATCACATTTATTGACTGGAGTATGTTGAACCATTCCTACATCCCTGGGATGAAAGCCACTTGATCATAATGAATTATCTTTTTGATTTTCTGCTGGATTTAGTTTGCTAATATTTTGTTGAGAATTTTTACATCTATGTTAATCAGGGATATTGGTCTGTAGTTTTCTTTTTGTTGTTATGTCCTTTCCTGGCTTTGGTATCAGGGTGATACCAGCTTCACAGAATAATTTGAGGTGATTCCTTCTTATCAATCTTTTGGAATAATTTCAGTAGGATTGGTACCAACTTTTCTTTAAATGGCTGGTAGAATTCAGCTGTGAATCCATCTGGCTCTGAGTTTTTTGTTGTTGTTGTTGTTGTTGTTGGCAATTTTTTTATTACTTATTCAATTTCACCACCTGTTATTGGTCTGTTCAGAATTTCTGTTTCTTCCTGATTCAAGCTAGGAGGATTGTATGTTTCCAGATATTTATTTGTTTCCTCTAGACATATACATAGAGGTGTTCATAGCAATCTCAAATGATCTTTTCTATTTCTGCAGTGTTGGTTATAATGTCTCCATTTTCATTTCAAATTGAGCTTATTTGAATCTTCACTGTTCTTTTCTTGGTTAGTCTAGTTAATGATCTATCAGTTTTGTTTATCTTTGCAGAAAACCAACTTTTGTTTCATTGACATTTGTATGAATTTTTGGTTTCAGTTTCATTTGGTTCTGCTCTGATCTTTGCTATTTATTTTCTTCTGCTAGCTTTGGGTTTGATTTTTTCTTGTTTCTCTAGTTCCTTGAAGTGTGACATTATGTTGTCAGTTTGTTATCTTTCAGATTTTTTGATAAAAGCGTTTAGTGCTATAACTTTCTTCTTAGCACTGCTTCTGCTGTATCCCACAGATTTTGATGAGCTGTGTCACATTATCATGCATTTCAAATAATTTTTTAATTTCCATTTTGAATTTATTGTTAACCCCAAAATTATTCAGGAGCAGATTGTTTAATCTCCATGCATTTGTATAGTTTTGAGGGTTCCTTTTTGGAATTGATTTCTAGTTTTTATTCCAATGTGTTCTGAGAAGATACATGATATGATTTCGATGGTTATTAATTTGCTGAGATATATTTTGTGGCCTATCATATGGTCTATCTTGGAGGATGTTCCATGTGCTGATGAGAAGAATGTATATTCTGTAGCTCTTGGGGAAAACGTTCTGTAAATATCTGTTAGATCCATTTGTTCTAGAGTGCAACTTAAGTCCAATGTTTTTTGCTTAACTTTCTGTCTTGATGTCCTGTCTAGTGCTATCAGCAGAGTGTTGAAGTCCTCCACTATTATTGTGTTGCTCTTATGTCTTTTCTTGGGTGTAGCAGCAATTGTTTTATGAATGTGAGAGCTCCAGAGTTAGGTGCATATATATATTTAAGATTGTAATATCTTCTTGTTGGATTGATCCTTTTATCACTATATAACGATCTTCTTTGTCTTTTTTTTTTTTTTACTGTTGTTTAAAACTCTTTTATTTGATATAAGAAAGGTTACTCCTGCTCAGCTTTTTTGTTTGTTTGTTTGTTTTGTTTTGTTTTGTTTTGCTTGAGATGGAGTCTCGCTCTGTCGCCTAGGCTGGATGAAGTGCAGTGGTGTGATCTCGGCTCACTGCAAGCTCCACCTCCCGGGTTCACGTCATTCTCCTGCCTCAGCCTCCCAAGTAGTTGGGACTACAGGCACCCACCACCATGCCCAGCTAATTTTTTGCATTTTTAGTAGAGACGGAGTTTCACCATGTTAGCCAGGAAGGTCTCGATCTCCTGACCTCGTGATCTGCCCCTCTCGGCCTCCCAAAGTGCTGAGATTACAGGCGTGAGCCACCGTGCCCGGCCTACTCCTGCTCAGTTTTGATTTTCATTTGCATGGAATATCTTTTTCCACCCATTTGCTTTGAGTCTACAAGAATCCTTATGTGTTAGATGTATCTCTAGAAGACAGAAGATATTTGCTTTGTAATTTTTTATCCATTATGCCAATCCGTATCTTTTAAGTAGAGCATTTATACCCTTTACATTCAGTGTTAGTACTGAGATGTGAAGTACTGTCCTCATCATCATATTGATTGTTACCTTGTTACTTTGTTTTCTTCATGGTGTTATTGATTTTTGTTTTTTACTTTAAGTTCTGAGATACACATCTAGAATGTGCAGATTTGTTACATAGGTATACATGTGCCATGGTGGTTTGCTGCACCCATCAACCCGTCATCTACATTAGGTATTTGTCCTAATGCTATCCCTCCCCTACATCCCCACCCACTGACAGGCCATGGTGTGTGATGTTCCCCTCCCTGTGTCCATGTATTGTCATTGTTCAACTCCCACTTATGTGTGAGAACATGTGGTATTTGGTTTTGTGTTCCTGTGTTAGTTTGCTAAAAATGATGGTTTCCAGCTTCATCCATGTTCTTGCAAAGGACATGAATTCATCCTTTTTATGGCTGCATGGTATTCCATGGTGTATATGTGCCACATTTTCTTTATCCCATCTATCATTGATGGGCATTTGGATTGATTCCAAGTCTTTGCTATTGTGAATAGTGCTGCAATAAACATACATGTGCATGTGTCTTTACAGTACAATGATTTATAATCCTTTGGGTATATATCCAGTAATGGGATTGCTGGGTCAAATGGTATTTCTGGTTCTAGACCCTTGAGGAATCGCCACACTGTCTTCTGTAATGATTGAACTACTTTACACTCCCACCAACAGTGTAAAAGCATTCCTCTTTCTCCACATCCTCTCCAGCATCTGTTGTTTCCTGACTTTTGAATGATCACCATTCTAACTGGCATGAGATGGTATCTCATTGTGGCTTTGATTTGCATTTTTCTAATGACCAGGGATGATGAGTTTTTTTTTCATATGTTTGTTGGCCACTTAAATGTCTTCTTTTGGGAAGTGTCTGTTCATATCCTTTGCCCACTTTTTGATGGGGTTGTTTTTTTCTTGTAAATTTGTTGAAGTTCCTTGTAGATTCTGGATATTAGCCCTTTGTCAGATGGATAGATAGCAAAAATTTTCTCCCATTCTGTAGGTTGCCTGTTCATTCTAATGATATTTAATAAATGATACTGGGAAAACTGGCTAGCCATATGCAGAAAACTGAAACTGGACCCCTTCCTTACACCTTATATAAAAATTAACTCAAGATGGATTAAAGACTTAAACATAAGACCCAAAACCATAAAAACCCTAGAATAAAACCTAGGCAATACCATTTAGGACATAGGCATGGGCAAAAACTTCATGACTAAAACACCAAAAGCAATGGCAACAAAAGCCAAAATTGACAACTTTGATCTAATTAAACTAAAGAGCTTCTGCACGGCAAAAGAAACTATCATCAGCATGAACAGGTGTTATTGTTTTATAGGCCCAGTGAATTTTATACTTTCAAAAGGTTCTGTTCTGGTGCATATCAACCTTTTGTTTCAAGATTTAGAATTCCTTTTAGCATTGTTTTTAGGGCTGGCCTGGTAGTAACAAATCCCCTCAGCATTTGGTTGTCTAAAAAATATTGTATTTTTCCTTTATTTATAAAACATAATTTTGCTGGATACAAAACTCTTGGCTGACAGTTATTCTGTTTAAGGAGGCTAAAGATAGGACCCCAGTCCCTTCTAGTTTGTAAGGTTTCTGCTGAAAAGTCTGATAGGTTTTCCTGTATAGATTACCTGATGCCTTTGTCTCAGTGCTCTTAAAAATATTTCCTTCCCATTAAATTTAGATAGCCTGATGACTATATGCCTTTGTAATGTCCTTTTTGCAATAAATCTCCCAGAAGTTCTTTGGATTTCTTGTATCTGGATGACTAAATCTCTAGCAAGGCCATGGAGGTTTTCCTCAATTATTTCTTCGAATAAGTTTCCCGAACTTTTTGCATTTTCTTCTCCCTCAGGAACACCAGTAATTCTTAGGTTTCGCCATTTTACATAATCCCATATTTATTGTAGACTTTGTTCATTTCTTTGAAATTTTTTTATTTATTTTTGTCTGATTAGGTTAATTTAAAAGACTTGACTTTTAAATTTTTCTTCTCCTTGGTTTAGTCTATTGTTAAAACATTCCACTGCATTTTGTAATTCTCTAAATATATTTTTCATTTCCAGAAGTTCCAACTGGTTTTTCCTTAAAATATCTACCTCTTTAGAAAATGTTCCACTCATATTCTAAATTGTTATTTTCATTTCTTTATGTTGGTTTTCACCTTTCTCTTGTATCTCCCTGAGTAACTTAATAACCTTTTGAATTCTTTAGTATTTCAAAGAATTTTTTTTTTTGAGATGGAGTCTCACTCTGTCACCCAGGCTGGAGTGCAGTGGTGTGATCTCAGCTCACTGCAACCCCTGCCTCCCAGGTTCAAGCAGTCCTCCTGCCTCAGCCTCCTGAGTAGCTGGGACTAGAGGTGCACGCCACCATACCCAGCTAATTTTTCTTTCTTTCTTTCTTTCTTTCTTTTTTCTTGTATTTTTAGTAGAGATGGAGTCTCACCATGTTGGCCAGGCTGGTGGTATTTCAAAGATTTCGTCTTGGTTTGGATCCATTGCTGGAGAGTTGCTGTGATCTTTTGAAGTTGTTACAGAGCCCTGTTTCGTCACATTGCCAGAATTATTTTTCTGTTTTCTTCTCTTTCGGGTAGACTATTTCTTCTAATTATTTTTGAATTTATTTCTGGCTCACTTTTTATTTGACTGTGTTTTTTGTTGTTGTTTGTTTCTTTTTTTCCCCTTGAGGATGTGACTTTAATGTTTATAAGTTATTGTAACCTAATTTGGCTCTGGGTGCTTTCAGGGGTGAAGATTTTGTATGAGCTCCTTGGTTATAGAGACTCTTTGTATGATGGCTTCCTCAGATGCTGGTTACAGTAGCAGTGTGCTTGGTGTGTGAGCAAGTTTACTGTCTCCTGTGGAGTTGGAATGGCAGAGATCTCTTGAAGCTTATCTCATTCCCCAGTGGTGTTCACTCATTTACTTATTTATTTAGTTATCCAGCATTTTATTCACTGGGTTGAACAGTTCAGGCTTCAGGCCAGTAGGAGGTGGCCACAGGCAAAAACTGGCTGTGGCTGAAGCTGGTTGGTAAACGCAATAACCAATGGTGGGCGAAAGTACCAGCCTTCACAGAGGTGGCTAGGGGAGTGCTCAGTGAAACTCACTGAGGTCTTTTCAGGTGGAAGGGAGGAACCCACCTCAGATCCCCTGACAGGACAGCAGGAAAGCAATCTGTCTCCCAGTCACATTCCTGACCCAGTGTTCTAGCTATTCAGATCGGACAGGTACCTCTTTTCTTTTTTTTTCACTTTTAAGTGAAGGGGTAGATGTGCAGGATGTGCAAATTTGTTACATAGGTAAACATGTGTCAGGGGGGTTGGTTGTAAAGATTATTTCATCACCGAGGTATTAAGCCTAGTATCCACCAGTTATTTTTCTAGCTTCTCTCCCTCCTCCCACCCTCCACCCTCTGAAAGGCCCCAGTGCATGTTGTTCCCCTCTGTGTGTCTGTGTGTTCTCATCATTTAGCTCGCACTCGTAAGTGAGAACAAGCAGTATTTGGTTTTCTGTTCCTGCATTAGTTTGCTAAGGATAATGGCCTCCAGCTCCATCCATGTCCCTGTAAAGGACATGATCTCATTGTTTCTGTGACTGTGTACTATTCCACGGTGTATATATACCACACTTTCTTTATCCAGTCTATCACTGACAGGCATTTGGGCTGATCCCTGTCTTTTCTATTGTAAATAGTGCTGCAATAAGCATAAACATGCCTGTGTCTTTATAATAGAACAATTTATATTCCTTTGGGTATATATCCAGTAATGGGATTGCTGGATGAAATGGTAGTTCTGACTTTAGGTCTTTGAGAAGTTGCCATACTGTCTTCCACAATGGTTGAACTAATTTACACTCCACCAAAAGTGTGAAAGCATTCCTTTTTCTCCACAACCTCACTAACATCTGTTATTTTTGACTTTTAGTAATAACCATTCTGACTGGTGTGAAGTGGTATCTCATTGTGGTTTTGACTTGCATTTCTCTGATGATCAGTGATGCTGAGCTTTTATTCATGTGACTGTTGGCAGCATGTATGACTTCTTTTGAGAAGTGTCTGTTTATATCCTTTGCCTACTTTGTAATGGGGTGGTTTAGGGTGTGTGTGTGTGTGTGTGTGTGTGTGTGTGTGTGTGTGTTTTGTTTTGTTTTTTTGGTTTTTTGGGTTTTTTTGTAAATTTATTTAAGTTCCTTACAGATACTGGATGTTAGACCTTCAGACAGACACATCTTTTCAGCTGCAAGAATGTAGAGATGAATTGTGACTCCACCTCTCATACAAGCCTGAGCCTGGAGGGCCCTTGTCCCATGGGAATGCAGTCACCTGAAGTGTTCCAGAAAGGCTGTCCACAGGTGCACCCATGCCGAGTTCCTTTGTGAGAAACCCCAGCTGTGTCAGCAGTGGTGCATGAGGGGGAGAAGCTCTCTTCTCCAAGACCCTTCGCAAGCACCAGGGCTGCCTGACTGTTGTGATAGAGCCACAGACTTTCCCCACTGAGCCCAGCACTGCACCTGTGCCTCTGCTTAAAGAAACTTCCCACAAGTGTAGAGTTCTGAGGCTCAAGGCCTGCAGTCTGAATTCCTTTGTCCCACAGGGTGCTCCCTTGATGTGGTGCACTCCTGCTTGCCCTAGAAGTAGGAGTTCCTGAATGCCAGACTACTATGATTGCTGCTGCTGCTCTGGATCTGGCCACCCAATGGGGCTGCTACATTCCAGGCTGGTGCTAGGGAATGTCTGCAAAGGATTCATTGATGTGACTTATCCTCAAGTCTCCCAGCAGTGGGTACCAGCACCAAGTCTGATGGGGCTGGCAGAGGAGTAATGTAAACTCTGTGAGATTCTTTGGTTACAAATAGCCTTAGTGTGTTGGCTTTCTCTAATTTCAGTTGTTGTAGTAATGATCTGGTCACATGAACAGACTCAAGACCTCCTGGTTAGCCAGAGTGATGCAGGCAATGGTGGTAGCTGTAGTCATGCAAAAGTTTTCTCCTTCCCGGTGTTGTGTTATTCTGCCTACAGATGTTGTAATGGACTATGTTGATTGGCCTATAGCCAGGAGGAGCAGTTGGTGCAAAACAGCACTGACTGCAGTAGTAGTGGTGGAATTCGTGCTTGGCTTATGTGACCAGGAGAGGTACTCTGGTGTCTCAAGCAATGGGCAGGTCCACAAAGCTCCCAGAAGTTTCTGTTCTTTGTGTTAAGCTACCAGGGTGGGTAAAAAGGCAAACCGGGTCGGTGCTGAATCAGGCAAGTTCACGCTCTGGCTATCCACATGCAGGTGCAATCAGTGGCCCCCATGGGGATCAGAGGGCAGTTCTCTGGATGCTGGGGTAATGTTCCAGGGAGGAGTGCAGTTGCCCCTGTTACACAGAAGAGCCCACACAGGAAG
>NW_012122709.1:3290296-3306011 GCF_000951035.1 Colobus angolensis palliatus
ATAAGAGGAATGAGTTCTACTGCTCTATAGCCCTGTAGAGTGAATATAGGCAACAATAATTTATAGTATATTTTCAAAGAACTAGAAAAGAGGATGTTGAAGGTTCACAACACAAAAAAAAAAATAAATGTTTCAGGTGACAGATATGCTAGTTACCCTGATTTTATCATTACACATTGTGTACATGTATTTGAAATATCTCTCTATATCCCATAAATATGTACAATTAATTACATGTAAACTAAAAATGAAAGGCAAAATTACAGCGTATTTTGTTAAACCTATCAAAACTAAATTTCATCCATAGTTTACCCTCCTCCCTGAAAATACAAGAAACTTAGAACTTTTAACCTCATTTATTGTCTCCCAACATTTTTGCATTTTAATTCTATTCTGTTTTTTTGAATGCCAATAGGAATTGTGATTATCATCCTATATAAAAAGTGTTCATTTTCCTTTAGTAGTTTCTAGTTACTGGACTAGTTTTGTTTCCTGTGTGTTGTACTCTAATAATTTATTCTGATTGTTCTTTCAGTTGATAATTCTCTTTTCTGTTGGTCTTCAATCTGCAAGAAAACCTATTCATTTAGTGTTTAATTTTATTTCACTTTTTATTTTTGGAAGGTCTATTTGGTTCTTTATCATATCTATTATGACACTTCATGTTCTCTTATTCCCTCCAGTTATCTTAAAGTTTGCATGAAATATGTGCCAGGTAATTTCAAGATCTCAAGCAGAATATCTTAATTATCTTGGCCACTTGCATAATAAGGAGAGAGTAGTTGACTTCACAACTTCTGTTCGAGTGCTGAAAATACTCCTGAGATAAATGTACCAAGATCATGCTTGGAAAAGGAAATGAAGCCATCAAAACAAACAAAAATATACAACAACTAAACAGACAAACACATACACATATTTATGAACATGCATATACATGTCACACACATATACCCATGTGTTGTGTGTTTGTAATTATATATAAAATGAATATAGATAATTATGTATATTTAAGTATACATGTAAATACTTATGTAAAGATAGAGATATAGGTTTAGGTTTAGGTATACAGAATATAGATAAATATAGACATACGATTTCTAAAAGCTACCTTAACACATACATAATCCATTTGAAGAAAGGATTCTATAGTTAAAAACATTTTAAAACCTCTATTGTAGTCAATATCCTCTTTTGATACATGATGGTAAAAGGCCCAGAAATTGGCAATCGAATCCCAGATCAGATATCTTCCAGCTGAGAGACAAATGCTCACAGTTGCAAGAGGTCTTAAAAGATCTTATGTGCATGCTCATGATAACTTCCCAGTTGCCCTAAGATGTTTTCCAGCCACTGTTGCAACAACTCCCTGAAGAGAAAGTACTTGGGCTCACCAGAACAGCCATTCCCACGAGAACTCTAATTGTGAGGGTACTTTGCTTTGCTGAGTTGAAATTGGCAACTTAGAAGTAGCTTCCTCACTGCTAAGACTGATAGAGAGGAAAATTTGCAGCTTTCCACACATGTAGTGTGTGTGTGTGTGTGTGCATGCACACTTTTTGTAACCATGTGACCATGTGACCTGGAGCACATCACTTAATATCTCTGAGTCTTTCATTTTAAAATGTGATCAAAGTTAACTGCCATACGGCATGTACAGATTATGAGATAACATATACAAACCCCCTTTTATATGCTTTGTAACACAAGATAGGGATTCATATTAATGTCCTTTCTTTCCCTCTTCCTTGATTTCTCCTTCACCAGAGTCATGCTCAAAACAACTAATTCTGCTACCAAATGAGAACCTCAGATTATTTGAAGCTAGGTATGAGATGCCTGTGCCCCAGCTCACCTTTTCCCAACATGAGTCAACTGTTAGTCCATTCCACAGTAAAGACACTTTCCTCTGGGATACACAGTGGAGCCCAGGGTAGACACCATCTTTGGACAAGACTTTTTTCCCTGTGAGAACTGAACCAAAAGTGAAATTTCTGGAGAGAAAGAGGCTAAGCCAAAGGACACAAGCTAATCCCACTAATTCCAGTCTCCGTTATTTCTTCAGGAGTTTTAGAGTACCACTTATGAACAGTGTGCAGGTATTTAAGATTCTCAAAGCCTCACAGCCAGTCTTAGCATATGATGCCAAAAGGAGCTAGATATCAAACTCCTCAAAGCCTCGTGGTTGGAGCTCGATGCCTTGGTTAATTAAGCATCTTTCAGTAACAGCCTCAATCTTCCAGGCTTAGAAATCTGAGACAAGATAACATTTAAAAAAAAGCCTAGTTTTGCAATCATATATTGGAAGTTCTGGCAAATGATTCAGCATAGAGAATACAGAAAGAATAATGTAGTCATTGGTTCCACAATCAGTCACCCTGCCACAGTTCCACTGGTAAAATGCTCTGAGAGGCCCTGTAGGTTTCTACAAGACTTGATTTCCCATTGGCAGACTTTGAAGTGCTGGCTGGAATGATCCAGATCTTCCGCTTTTTTCAGGTATGTTTCTCATATTGTTCTTGAGTTTCTAATCAGAAACAGAAAAACCAGAAAGCAGAGTGTGTCCACAAGTAGATGTCATACCACAACTGGAGAACAGATAGGGGATATAACATAAGAATGCTTAAGCATGAATTTGTTTCAAACACAATAACTTATTATTATACTTGCCCTGAACTTTGAGATAGAGAGAAAAACAGAAAGACCCACCAACTTTGCAATCATATGCTAAAGGTTCTAGCGAATGATTCTGTAGCATTCTTTTTACCTACACTAAACCAAACCCTTTGCCATATCCCATGCAGACGTGGTAAAAAAAAAAAAAAAAATGCACAGCATGAGGCTGTAAACAAGGTATTTAAGACAGAGTCCATCACTCCAGAACATTAGGGTGTGAACTTTAGACTCTGTGGAAACAAGATGTTTTGGGAAAGGGCAGTGGCCCTGGTGGGCAAAGGCCCTGGGAACATAAAAACCCCCAGGTTAGGGGGATGTGGGAGGGTCTTGAGAATGGCCCAAGGTCACATCGAAAGTGACATCACAGCTCAGAACATTGCTGTCTTTCAGCTTGCTCCCAACCAGAAGTGCAGTCCACGCCAATTTACTTTTCTGAGTCTGTAATGTCACACTTGCTCCCAGTTTGGTGGAGGTGGGCACACTGTTCTCACTCAAACCCACTTCTACTCCTCCTTCTTCCATAGGCCTCTTTTCATCCACACCAGACATTTACCCACTCCAGAGTTTTACTGAATTATCCCCAACCCAACATCCAGACCTTGTTCTTCTCCATCCTTTTTTGTTTGTGATGGTGGCTGGGCAATGATAAGAATAGGCAATAAGGGAAAATTAAAGGGTGTTCTAGTGGATACTCAAACTCCAGAAAAATAATAGATGTATGTCTGTCCTAGAAACAATTTTCTCTTCCCATCTCTGCCCTCTTCCCAATCCTTACTACCACAGAGGCAAAATGGAAATACCACATTCTCCACTCTAATACATTACCTAAGTTCTTCTTTGCTGACAGATTTTTTTATATCAAATTATTTTTTATTTTATGTACATATCCCAGAAATTCTGACTAGCATCCTATTCTAATAGGAATGCAGAGATAACTTTTAACTGAGACAAGAATTTCTTCTCTACAGGACAAGTGTGATGCAATCCCATGCAATACCAGTACTTCAGGAGGCCAAAGTGGGTGGATCACTTGAGGCCAGGAGTTCAAGACCAGTCTGGGAAACATGGTGAAATCCTGTCTCTACTAAAAGTACAAAAACTAGTTAGGCATGGTGGTACACACCTGTAATCCCAGCTACTCTAGAGGCTGAGGCATGAAATCCCTTGAGCCCAGAAAGTGGAGGCTGCAGTGAGCCAAGATCGGACCAATGCACTCCAGCCTGGGTGACAGAGCGAGATGCCATCTCAAAAAAAAAAAAAAAAAAAAAAAATTTTTTTTTTAAAAAAGAATTGAGTCTCATGGTCAAATGAAATCTGGGGCCAACTTCTGGCTCTTTATGCCTGTAGGTTCTGATTTTGCCATGACTTAAAAGAATGATCAAGCTCAGGGAAATCAGGCCACAACATCAGAATCAAATGTCATGTATGAGTGTGGGAATGTCATGTCATTGTGCTGTTCTCATTTACCTATAAGGATTGGCCTTGGCCACTTCCAAAAGGGACTAGCTGTGGTTCAGTGAAAGGCTAATACCCAAGAGTATTTCCTTTCATGGACAAGGCATGACATTCTTCTACAGATTGAGAAAGAACATCAGGAAATAAGGAATAAAAGCGAAGAGAGTGTGTAATCTGAATAAACTTTTCCATCACCATATGGTAGCCACTGAGGTACCTCTCTCTTCTGACAGATTCAGAATCTAACATCAGAGATATAGACAAAAGACTTTTATTCTTCAACCCCTCCTTAATTTTTCTCCCCAGGGCCCTGAAAAATATAGGAGATGGTGAAGTTTGGAGAAGACTTATATTACTAAGATCAGAAATAAAAGTGGAGACATTACTACCAAACTTAGAGAAATTAAAAGGACTATACAAGAATACTATCTACATTTGTACACCAACAAATTAGATAGTCTAGATGAAATGGACAAATTAATAGAAACACAGAAACTGCCAAAAAAAAAACTCAAAAAGAAATAGAAAATCCGACCAGATTCTCACTTCCATCACTGCTATTCAATATTGCACTGGAATTCCTAAACAGAGCAATTAGGTAAGAAAATGAAATAAAAGGTATCCAATTATGAAGGAAGAAGTAAAACTATTTCTATTTGCAGATGACATGACTGTATATAAAGAAAATCCCAAATAATCCACACAAAAACTAGTAGAGTTAATAAGCAAATGCAACAAATTTCAGGGTACAAAATCAGTTGTGTTTCTATACACAAACCCACAATGAACAATTAAAAAAAGAAACTAAGGAAACAATTTCATTTATAATAACATCCCAAAGAATAAAATACATGGGACTAAATTTAACCAAGGAAGTGAAAGAATTGTACAGTAGAAACCACAAATAATTGCTGATTAAATGGAAAGATGTCCCATGTTCATGGATAGGGATACTTAATATTGTTAAATGGCAATACTTCCCAAAGCAATCTATAGATTCAGTGCAATCTCTGTCAAAATTTAATATGGTCTTCTTTGCTGAAATGGAAAGCCAATCCTAAAATTCATATGTAATTCCATAGGATCCAAAAAAGCAAAACTAATATTGAAATAGAAAAACAAAGTTGAAGTACTTACACTTCTCAATTTCAAAACTTACTACAAGCTACAATAATTAAAACAGCATGGCAAAGGCATAAGGATAGACATATGGATCAATGGAATAGATTCAGAGTCCAGAAATAAATTCAACATTTATGACCATTTGATTTTTGATAAGGATTGTCAAGGGGGTCTTGAACATTCAGTGGGGGAAGAATAATATCTTCAACAAATGGTGCTGGAACAATTTGGATAGCCACGTGCAAAATAATCTAGTGGACTCCTATCTCATGTCACATACAATAATTAAAATAAATCAACTCTAAATATAAGGGCCAAAACCAGAAAATTATTAGAAGAAATCAGGAGTAATCTTCAAGGTTTCTGATTTGTCAATGGATTCTTAGATTTGACACCAAAAGCACAAGAACAAAAGATAAAATTGATAAATTTGAATTCATAAATTTCTTTAAATTTGCACATGAAATGACAATATCAAGAAAATGAAAACACAATCTGCAGAATGGGAGAAAATATTTACAAGCCACATATCTGATAAGGACTTAGTATCCAGAATGTATAACGAACTCTTCCAACTCAACAATGAAAACAAAAACAATGCAATTTTAAGAATGGGCAAAGGAGTTGAATCAACATTTCCCCAAAGAAGATACTCGAATGACCAGCAAACACATGAAATGATGCTCAACATCATTAGTCATAAAGGAAATGTAAATCAAAACCACGTGGCATACTACTTTACACCCATTAGAATGAAGATAGTCATTTTAAAATAACAAGTGTCAGCAAGGATGCAGAGAAATAGGAACTTTCCTATGTTGCTGATAAGATTATAAAAGAGTACAACCAATGTGGAAAACAGTCTGGTGGTTCCTTAAAAAATTAAAAATAAGATTATTACATAACTCAGAAACTCCACTTCTATGTATATATTCAAAAGAACTGAACACATACTGTTCACGCAGAAATTTGTACACAAATGTTTATTGCTGCATTAGCTACAATAGCCAAAAGATGGAAACAATCCAAATGTCCATTGACAGATGAACAAATAACTTGTGGTATAAACATAATGGGAACATTATTTTGCCATTAAAAAAATGAATACTGGCATGTGCTACAGCTTGTATGAATCTCAAAAACGTTATTACAAGTGAATGTAGCCAGCTACAACAGGTCATGTATTGTGTGATTCTGTTTATATGAAATATCCAGAGGTGGTGGCTGCAGATTTTGAATGTGCTAAATGTCACTGAATTGAATATTTTAAAATGGTTAATTGTAGGTTATGTGAATTTTACCTCAATTTTTTAAATGGGTCACAAACTTATGTTTAGCATAATCCCCTTTTAATTTTAAAAAAGACAGATATTACATGAGAAAAAATGTGCTAGAGCATACTTCAAGACATTAAAGATGGTTATCAGTGAATTATGAGAAATTAGGTAACTTTAATTATTTTCTCTTTGCTCAAATTATTTAAAAATTACTTGCATGTTAAATTTTTTAATGCCTAGGAAAGAAAGACTATAGTTGTATTGACTAATAGATTTCTACAAGCATGGGGAAAATGCTTAATTTGTAGGGTTAAGCAAGGATAAAATAAATTGCATTGTCTGTACAATGTGATCCCAAGTATTTAAAACATACTGCTTATGGTAACAGTCAATCTGTGGGAGATGATTAATAAGTGATATTTTCCCTTCCTACTTTCCAAATTTTTTTAATAAACATATGTTATGACTATAATCAGAAAAAAAATATATTTTTAAAACGTCTACTATGGGGCAAGCTAGGTTCAAAAAACAGAAGTCTGACAAATGTAGTTGGCTCGCTATTGACAAGGAAGACATTTACACTGGAATTCTATATTTTGAGATATACCATTCTTCGTAGAAAAGTTGTAAAATACAGAAAATACGAAGATGGAAACAAATCACAATAATCAAATCACATAGAGAGATTTAGTTGTTTTTTTAATAGAATTGGGCACAGGCTGTTTAGAAACAACCATCTTTCATATCCATCATAATGATAGCATTAGTGTAGTTTGTTTAGCAAATGTTTGCTGTGTGCCTATTATGTGCTAAGCCTGCTATGTAAGAAGTGTGGCTCTCTGGACAGGAGATAGAACACTAAAAAAGACAACTACTTATCTTTGGCTGCCTGGCATGCTTCCTCACTTCACATGGTATCAGCAGTTTAGCATTACAAACGTCCTTTAGAGAACCAGCCCTTTCTCATTCTTGGTTCTAGTGGCTTGAGTGGACTGACCCCAGCCTACCCAAAGTGGATTCAACTCCTAGCAATTCGTTAATCCAGCCCAATAAAATGTCAAGTACAGGACTTTTATTGAAAGCATTCAGAAAAGAGGTGAACTCTCACACTAAACATTTGTAACTAAATAAAGGGTGTTAGAAATTCCCTAGAAAGGAAGCTATGATAATAAATGGGTTGCTAGATGGGTCTAGTAGATGGTGGCCATACTTTGTTACTACCTTGTGTATTGCTCTACCATAGCCCTCCCCAAACTGTACTCTGGCTCCTGGCATTTGTCTCTTCAACCAGATGGTCAGCTCTCTAAGGGAAGGAGACACATCTCCAACATGCTTGGTTCTAGCACAAACTGCTAAAGAAACTATCCTGATAGATTTAGCAGCATGGCCTTAAGGCATTGGGGTTCTATCACTGAGAACTCAGGTTTCTGGTGCTTCAGTACCTCTACTGGCTGATACCACATCCTACAGTTCACTTCATATGCTTGGGTTCCTGCTCTGGGCTGAATAGGTAGTCTACTCTGAGTCATCAGCTGTGGGTGCTGATGTGGTCACTGCACGATTTTCACACAAGCACCCAGAGGACGTCATCAGGCAGAAGCAGTGGGGGTGGGCAGCATTCACAGAAAGTCTGTGATGAGACACCACAAAACCAGAGGGGAACATGAAGTCACTGAGCCTGCTCCACCTCTTCCCTCTCCCAAGAGCTAAAAGAGAGCAAGGAGGAAACAACAGCAGCTCCAACCAGGACAGCCTTTCTGAGAAGATGCAACCCATCCTGCTCCTTCTGGCCTTCCTCCTGCTGCCCAGGACAGATGCAGGTGAGTGATCGTCTCCACCCTCGGGGGCCCAACCCCATCCCATAGGTCTCCTGCCCTTTCCCCACTTTCCTGATCCATCTATCTACCAGGAATGTTCTGAACTCCAGCTCCCATTGTACCAAGACCCCCCAGGTGTGATGCTGGATAAGCTATCAGCAGGAATGGCAGAGCAGAAGGCCGTTCTCAAGAAGAGCCAGTGGGTACTATCCCCTCTCCAGAGCCCACCTTTGTCACCTGGAGAGTGGGACTTTCCTAGAAGTAAATGGCAGAGGATGAGAAACTAGAAAAGAGAAATATTAAATTATTCTAGAGTAGGCCTGGCTTCTGTTTCTGGGATAACACAGGTCCTTCTCTCACCGTCTACTTAGGAGAGAAACCCAGAGCTCAGCTGACAGCAGAACTGGTGCAATCACTGTCCTCAGAACACTGTTAATGTGTTTGCTCAGTCCCATTCTCCAACTCTGTTTTTCTTCCCTGGCCTTTGGTGGCTCCCCTCTTTCCAAGAATGAGGCACTATGGCAAGCCCGAACTTCCCTGTTTTCTAGAATTCCACCAGCACTGCTCTGTCAGCCCTCATCCAGAGGCTAACTGGAGCCAGTCCATCATGCAGCCATGAACATTTATTGGGCACCCACTACATGTCAGGCTCTAGCAAATAGGATATGACAGTATCTAGATCCCTCCACTTATGCCCTGGCCATTAGAAAGCAGCACTATCCTAGAAACCATGGGACTCATAGGGTCTTGGAAACTCACCTGAAACAAAGCAAAGTCAGGAAAGGAATGATCAGGAGCCTCTGGGATTTCACTGTCCCTAAGACAGGTATGCTTGCCTTCAACTACATATGGAAGAAAGATTTACAGACCAAAGTCTGCTGTTCTTCCCTTTTACAGAGCAGGAAATTGAAACCTCTTCCTCCAGGCCCCTCCCAACTCCAGGCTATCCCAGGTTCCCAAATGCCCAGGAATTCTGGAGCCATCAAGCAGGTGCCTACCCAGCAGATTCCATGGGTGCACACAAGCAGAGAGACTTTTCCTTCAGGGGAGATCATCGGGGGACATGAGGTCAAGCCCCACTCCCGCCCCTACATGGCTTATCTTACGATCTGGGATCAGATGTCTCTGAAGAGGTGCGGTGGCTTCCTGATACAAGAGGACTTCGTGCTGACAGCTGCTCACTGTTGGGGAAGGTGAGGAGCAGAAAACAGCCCATACCTTCCTAGAAACACTCCACAGAGACCCCTGCCTTCTTCCCAAGGAGCTCCTTGGGCTCCTGGGAACACATATGCCAGGAGGGCTCCTTAGAGGGTGAGAAAAGGGCAGGTAAGTTTGTGGAGAGGGGGGAAGGTTGGTTCCAGAGGCGCTGCTGAAGTAAGAAACAGCAGAGTGACCAAGCCTGCCAAATTTAGAACTGGGGGCATACTTTGGCATAAGAATACAAACTGAAGCAATTCCACCTGTGTTTCAAGGGGGAACCGACCCCTGAGAAACATGGTGCAATTACCAGAATTCCAATTCCTGGGGACAGACTGTCCCCTTAATTTCCCCTCAGCTGCAGCCCTGCCCCAGCTGTCACCTGCTCTTCACTGTCTCTGGGCTGTATCCTCTGTGACTCCGCCCCCATCCTCACTCTGCTTTCTGTGCAGCTCCATAAATGTCACCTTGGGGGCCCACAATATCAACAAACAGGAGCGGACCCAGCAGTTTATCCCTGTGAAAAGAGCCATCCCCCACCCAGCCTATAATCCTGAGAAATTTTCCAGTGACATCATGCTACTACAGGTGAGGCACACTCCTGCCACTCTTGCTCTTCTTGAGCAAGAAGTCCAGTTGGTTCCACTCCCACTGTGATGCAGGCCCTTCCCTCCTTTCCATCCTGGCCTTTTGGTTAATTCCTGTGCCTCAGAGGAGAGGGAAGACAGCATAGTCCCATCACTGTGTCAGGGCCCAGAAGTTCGTTGGCTGACCTGGACTTTCTTGCCTCTTCCCCACCAGCTGGAGAGAAAAGCCAAGCGGACCACAGCTGTGCAGCCCCTCAGGCTACCTAGGAACAAGGCCCAGGTGAAGCCAGGGCAGGCGTGCAGTGTGGCCGGCTGGGGACAGACGACCCCCATGGGAAAATACTCAGACACACTGCAGGAGGTGAAGTTGACAGTGGAGGAAGATCAAACGTGCAAATCCCACTTAGGCCATTATTACGACAGTACTGTTGAGTTGTGCGTGGGGGACCCAAAGATTCAAAAGGCTTCCTTTAAGGTGAGACTATGTATCTGCCTGGATTGGCTCTGGGGAGAAAAATGTTTGGGGAAGATCTGAGACATGCAGACCTAAGTAGTGGGGGACTCCTTCACCCACTAAACTGTGATCTTTCTCTCTGGAAAGAGAAAAGGGGACTAGACAGAGCTGGGTAGAAATTAGGGCCTCTGCAAACTTACGAGGAGGCTTAGAGTGGATGGTGCTCCTTTGGAAGGATGAATTTGCAATACTCTACCCACTCCAGGTCACAGATATTAGGAAACTGTGCCCACTGGGAGTGCAGTAATTATAACCAGGTGTGTCTTCAGAGGCCAGTACCCAACGTGGTTAATGGGCTGGTCCTCCATGGTGGATATCAGCCCTCCTTGCCCGCTTCTGGGGCCTTAAACAGCCAACGGTCCCACATTCCTGTGATCCCAGGATCTAGGGGAGATGACGGAGGCTGGCCGCTGGGATGAGGTGAAGCAGTAACAATGTCCAGAGCCAGAGCTTGGCAGCTGGGGGCCACCAGCAGCCTGCCCTGCCCTCTCATCTCCCACATGCATGCTGTGCAAGTTGGCCTTTTCTAAGCGGGGGCTTGAGGTGGCAGAAAGGGCAGGACCCAGAGGAGCATCAGCTCAGTCCTTCCACTCTCTATTCACAGGGGGACTCTGGAGGCCCCCTTGTGTGTAACAAGGTGGCCCAGGGCATTGTCTCCTACGGACAAAGAAATGGCAAGCCTCCACGAGTCTGCACCAAAGTCTCAAGCTTTGTACCCTGGATAAAGAAAACCATGAAACGCCGCTAACTACAGAAAGCAAACTAAGCCCCCGCTGTGATGAGCCACCTCCTCGGAGCCGAGTCCAGATTTACACTGGGAGAGGTGCCAGCAACTGAATAAATACCTCTTAGTTGAGTGGAAAGGCTGGTTTCTTGTTTATTCATTGACCCTCATTCGCAGGCACCAGTTCTGTGCTATGCAGGCCAGTAACACAATTTTGCTGTCTTCTGCTTTCTCCTCTCCCCTCACCCCTTGCCACCTCCCCAAACCCCCATGCAAAGCTGATATTCAGCTCTTTCCTATCCACACCAGTTTCTCCAGGGCCTGCCCTTCTGCCAGGGCTGAAGCTGAGCACCATCAGGAGACAACATGGACCACTTTGGTCCTGGGGCTTAGCGAAAACTTCTTACCTCCTTCTCCAGTGTTACATGACAGAGAAAAAAGGGATAATACCATGGGACCTAACTCCTCATCCCCCACTGGGGCTCCTCATTCTCCCCTGGGCTTAGTTTCTCTACCCTCCTCTGAGCTCAAAGCTCAACTGATCCTCCAGCCTCTTGGCTGCCCCTTCTCTTCATCCCTGCTGAGTGTTCTCAGAATCCACCAACTTTTGTCCTCTCCAGTCCACACTGACCTGATCTGGGCCCTTCCTCATATCTACCCACCTAAGATACCCAGAGACCTATGTGGTTCCATAAGGGCCTTGCCACTGAGATGCCAGCTTATCTCATGCCCTGGCAGAGAGGGGCCTCAGAAAAACCAGGCCTGTGTGGCACCAGGTAAGACCCACGGAGGACAAGGCTGGCAAGGTCTCTCTCCAACTCTTGGCTCCATCTCTCCCCTAGGTAGGGCCAGCTCAACCCCTCCCATCCAGCCCAGTGTCCTCCCATACACTCAAGGTTCACTGCCCACCTGGGCAGTCAGCAGGCTGAGCCTCTTTAAACCTGTTCCTCTTGGTCACTGCTGGCCTCTAGGCTAAGATTCCCTGCTAGCCACCTGGGCTACATCAGCCCCTTGGGTTCAAAAGGACTCCTTTCTGCAGAAGGACTGGAAAGCACAATCTTTTCTATGAATCAACAAACAAATACTCATTGAGCACTTACTATGTACCAGGCATAGAGGATAGTAAGAGAACACAATAACAGACTCTATCGTCTGAACCCAAGTGAAACTGACAATGTTGAGAATTTCCATCCAAATTGTTTCACTCCCTTTCTATCCTTCAGATTAGTTCACAAGATCGAGACGTATATGGAAATCCATGCGATTAAAGTATTTGTATCTTATTTTTATTTCCGGTTTTTCTGAGGCCCCTCTCTGCCAGGGCATGCGGTGGCCTAGCATCTCAGTAGCAAGGCCCTTAGGGAACCACATGGGTCTCTGGGTATCCTAAGTGGGAAGATATGAAGAAGAGGCCAGATATTCATACAGTTTGTATGAATATTGTCATGTGCGACTCCAGAACAGCAATGTATGGGATTTGAAAACGACTTTAATCATTTACTCTCCAGACATGAAGTTGTCAAACTGTTCAATGGAGCATCGTCTTCACCTAGGGGAAGCGTAGCAGGGCAGGAAGAAGACAACTAGGGCAGGCTTATTTTCATTTGTTTAAAAAGTAGCAAGGATGAACGTTATTATAAAGATTCAAATTGTAGGAAAAACACCCATTTGATTGGACCACCAGAAGCATAATCCCTGTCATTACACAAGCTCCTGCCTGTACAGAATGAAACTAGAATCAGGAAGGCTCACGCAGGCTGGGAAAATGGAGCAATGCCTCTATTGTTTAGGCCACTTGATTACTGCTACATTTGTAGTTTCCAAAACTACCTGGACTTGTGAATGTTAGGAAGTTCTTGGCTTGGAGGTCACCGATAGTGTATATGACATTTTGTTGAATGAGAGTTGCCCTGTGTTAAGCTCACCCTGCTAAACACTCCCAGCAGTCACCTCTCCAAGGTCTTGCCGCTAATATAGAGTACTGCCTGGGAGTTGAACAGAAGTACTGGCTCTAGGTTAGTGCCTCTCTGTCCCAAATACACACAGCACTACACGATTGAGGCATGGAGTAAAATCTCCCTCTAGGATCATGTAACTATCAAGGTCATGCCCTTTCTCATCTCAGTGTGCACTAAGCATGCTGCAACACAACCCCTTTTTTTTTGTTTTTTGTTTTTTGTGTTTTTTTGATAGAGTTTCACTGTGATCAGCCAGGCTGGAGTGCAGTGGTGCAATCTCAGCTCACTGCAACCTGTGCCCCCTGGGTTCAAGCGATTATCCTACCTTAGCCTCCTGAGTAGCTGAGATTACAGGCGTGCACCATCACACCCGACAAATTTTTGTATTTTTAGTAGAGACAGGGTTTTACCATGTTAGCCAGGCTGGTCTTGAACTCCTGACCTCAAGTGATCTGCCCACCTCGGCCTCCCAAAATGCTGAGATTACAGGTGTGAGCCACCACACCCAGCCGCAACTCAATCTCTTAATCTTGGGCACTTTTATAAAATAAGTGGGTGTCACACAGTTTCTGATTTGGAACTTGAAAAAAAAATATCCCTGCACCTAACAAATACTAATGACTTGGCTCCTTCATTGGAAAAGGAAAATGCAGGAAGCAAAACAAAATAATAGTATTTTTTAAAGTTGCCTGGTCACATCCATAATCAGTTTAGGTATGACACTTACTTTGGGGAAATGGTTCTGTGGTTTAAAACAAGTTTGAAAACCACTGTTGTAGGCCTTTATCCACTTCTGAGCAAGAAGAAAGAAACAAAGTTTCAGGAAAGGGTAGTGACTGACTGAAGATATCACAGAAGTTAGGATAGAGCCTGAACAGAGCCCACGCCCCCTGATGACCAGGCCAGAAAGTAGCTTTAAAAGTATTCTAATGCTCACCCCAAGATGACTTTCTGGAATTTCCAGACAATAATTAAGCTTGTGCTCAGATACCTCCCTGGAGAGAAAGACTGTGGGCTTCTCCAGCAGCTATTTAGTGAGAAATATTCAAAGCAATTCCCTTTGGTAAGCTGAAATCTGTCCAAAGGTGTATTTAGGTGGACTCAGAGGCAGGTAAGTACTTTAAACATGCTGACTCCTTCAAATCTCCTTGGTCTGTGGAAGTTTGCCCCAAACCCCTACCATATGAAGAAATAATCTTTCCCTTGCTTAAAATCTCTATAGTGTCCCTACTGACTCTAGGAAAGGAAATGCCTCAGCTCACTGAGATCCACTCCCACCATGCTTCTTTTTCTCCAGGGCCACAGGAAGAATCAGGTCCCAGCACAGCCAGGGAGAGAACTGCCAAGTGGGCTCATGGAGGATATAGACTCCAAAGAAAGCAAAATCTTGTTAATTTGTTTCTGGGAATATGTATTGTTATGACTGCTTTCCCAGCCCACCACCATGCTTCTCCCAGTCCCACTCTTTGTGAACTTACACAACTTATAGGGTTTACTTCTTATCTTGGTAACCCACACAAGATTGCTTTTGACCAACTAACATATGTCACCATGGCAGCAATGTACCATATCACTTAGAAGCAGCTGACCTGAGAGAATTGCAGAATAGCTTACTGAAGACTGAAAATAATGACAGCTGAGAAACTGTCAAGATTGGGATGCTGTGCTACAGAATATAGCATATGCTTTTAAGCAGTAATAAATATATAGTGTTGGTTCTTTCATAGCTAGAATACATGGTTTTGGAAACAAAGAATGTTTCTAAACATTCCTTGCTCCTCTGATTAGGAGTTACCCCCCTGGTTATTAAACCTAATGAGCCACATTTAGAGCTTTTGTTTCTGTCTTCACAATCTTGAGCTTTGCTGGTCTAGAGGTCTCAATTCCTGAGAAGGAAATCAACAGTCAGATAAGTAGGTTACTTACTTTAGTAGCTGGGTGATTAATCCTGATTGCCATAGGAAGATGGGATTCACTGAGATACCTCTTAATATTTCCATGACCATTAATGAAGGTCATTGGAAGACTACTGTAGCCCAATAAGATAAGACTACTAAGACCCTTTATTTTATTTATTTTTATTTTTTTATTATACTTTAAGTTCTAGGGTACATGTGCACAACATGCAGGTTTGCTGCATATGTATACATGTGCCACATTGGTGTACTGCACCCATGAACTCATCAGCACCCATCAACTCATCATTTACATCAGTTATAACTCCCAATGCTATCTTGCCCCCTTCTCCCCTCCCTATAATAGGCTCCAGTGTGTGATGATCCCCTTCCCATGTCCAAGTGATCTCACTGGTCAATTCCCACCTATGAGTGAGAGCATGCGGTGTTTGGTTTTCTGTTCTTGCGAAAGTTTGCTGAGAATGATGGTTTC
>NW_012122709.1:3312941-3319178 GCF_000951035.1 Colobus angolensis palliatus
ACAGTCAGGACCCTCAGCTATAGGTCTGTTGGCATTTGCTTGGATCTGGAGGTCCACTCCAGATCCTGTTTGCCTGGGTATCAGCAGTGGAGGCTGCAGAAGATAGAATATTGCTGAACAGTGCATGTTGCTGTCTGATTCTTGCTCTGGAAGCTTCGTCTCAGGGGTGTACCCACTGTGTGAGGTATGGGGTGTCGGTCTGCCCCTAGTGGGGGATGTCTCCCAGTTAGGCTACTCGAGGGTCAGGGACCCACTTGAGCAGGCAGTCTGTCCATTCTCAGATCTCAACCTCCATGCTGGGAGATCCACTGTTCTCTTCAAAGCCGTCAGATAGGGTCATTTACCTCTGCTGAGGTTTCTGCTACTTTTGGTTTAGCTATTACCTGTCCCTAGAGATGGAGTCTACAGAGACAGGCAGGCCCCCTTGAGCTGCAGTGGGCTCCACCCAGTTCGAGCTTGCCAGCATCTTTGTTTACCTACTTAAGTCTCAGCAATGGCTGACGCCCTTCCCCCAGCCTCGCTGCCATCTTGCAGTTAGATCTCAGACTGTTGTGCTAGCAATGAGGGAGGCTCCGTAGGCGTGGGACCCTCCCATCCAGGTGTGGGATATAATCTCCTGGTGTGCTGTTTGCTAAAACCCTTAGTAAAGCACAGTATTAGGGTGGGAGTTAGCCGATTTTCCAGGTGTTGTGTGTCTCAGTTTCCCTTGGCTAGGAAAAGGGATTCCCTTCCCCCTTGCACTTCCCAAGTGTGGTGATGGCTCGCCCTGCTTCAGCTCTCGCTGGTCAGGTTGCACCAGCTGACCAGCACCGATTGTCCAGCACTCCCCAGTGAGGTGAACCCAGTACCTCAGTTGAAAATGCAGAAATCACCCATCCTCTGTGTCGCTCGTGCCAGGAGCTGGAGGCTGGAGCTGCTCCTATTTGGCCATCTTGCTTTCAAATCCTGAGACCCTTTAGAAGGAACTTTTGAGTCACTGCACCAGACAAAGAATCATACCAGATAAGCTTCTTGAGATAAAGTCTTCTGCACAGCTTCTCAGAGATGGTATAACATCCATCCACATAATGACTTCCCAGCTTCCTCGGCCAAGGGTCCTTCCAACCTTTACTCAGATACCTCCTTAGAGAGAGATCCTGAGGTCATCAGACTCGCGTGCCATGACAGCTGAGCTGAGATCTGCCTACATATGACCTTCACTATTTACAAGACAAAATAGTGAAAAAGTTGCATTTGGATACAAGTATGTTCTGAGGGATTCCATTCTCTTTGGTGTACTAATGTTTCTTTTAAAGTGCTAATAATAGCTCCCATTTAGAATTTTTAAATAGCATAACAAATGTAAACTAACTAATGCGTCCTCTGGATCATGGTAAATAATGAATAAATTTAACTCCCTTTACCTTCTCCCTTTGCTATTTTTTCCATACCCGGATTTATACATTTTTAAAAAACTAAATCTGCTACTAAATGACAGCTTTAAATTTAGTTTTTAAAATTTGTTATTGTATATATTTGTGGGGTAAAAAGTGATGTTATGGTATATATATACACAATGTACAGTGATTAAATCGAGTCAAATAACATTTTACCACCTCAATACTTAATATTTTTTGTAGTGAGAACATTTGAAATTTACTCTCTTAGCAATTTCAAAACATACAATACATTATTATTATTAACTATAGCCACCATGATGTACAACAGATCTTTAAAAACTTATTCTTCCTGCCTAACTGAACTTTGTACTCTTTGACCAACATCTTTCCATTCGCTCACTTCCCAGCCTCTGGTAATCACCATTACAGACTCTGCTTCTATGAGTCCAGTTGTTTTAGACTCCACATAATAAATGAGATCATGCAGCATTTGGCTTTCTGTGCCTGGCTTATCTTGCTTAGCATGATGTCTTACAGGTTAGTCCATGTTGTGGCAAATAACAGAATCTCATTCTTTGTTAAGGCTGAATACTATTCCATTGGGTATATATACCACATTTTCCTTATCCATTCATCCACTGATGGACACTTAGGTTGTTGATTCCATATATTGGCTATTGTAAATAGTGCCACAGTGAGCATGAGAGTGCAACTATCTCTTTGACATACTGATTTCGAATCCTTCGGATATATCTCAGAAGTGAGATTACAGGATCATATGATAATTCTCCTTTTAGTCTTTTGAGGAACTCCATACAGCTTTCCCTATGACCATACTAATTACATTCTCATCAACAGTGTACAATGATTTCCTTTTCTCTACATCCTCACCAAAACTTATTATTTTTTCTCTTTTTGATAATAGCCATTCTGACAGGTATAAAGTGATAGCTCATTGTAGTTTTAATTTGCATTTTTTGATGATTAGTAATGTTGAGAATTTTTTCATATATCTGTTGGCCAGTTGCATGTCTTCTTTGGAAAAATGTCTTTGCCCATTTTTAAATTGGGATTTTTGGTTTCTTGCTATTGAGTTGTTTGAATTCCTTATATATTTTGGATATAAATCCCTAATTAGATTTAAGGCTCACAAATACTTTCTCCAACAAAGCCTCCCACTTTATTCTTTTTACTCAAGATTGCCTTGGCTATTATAATTTTTTTACATATTTGGCTGTCCTTGAGCAACCTCCATGAGGTGTCGCAGTCACAAAGCCATGTCTCCATGTATGTGCTGCTAGAAAAGTCTTGAGGGTTGACTCCTAACAGACTCACAGGGTTGCATTGCCATATTAAATTTACACAAACCATTCATTTTCAAACTTTCAGACTCAGAAAATTTCATCATCACATCGAGATCAGAGCCATATGTTAGGCTGGGCTTACATGAGCCAAGATTAGAAAATTAGGCATACAACCAAATCACCGTATTTTTGGTGAGAAACCGTTGTCCTAGGCCTAAATTTCTCAAGTTTTCTATATGATTACCTAAGCATCTGTGAAGGCTCCTGTCACCCCACTTGAGCTTGGATACCATGTACTAGATCACCCCCTTGCATGAATGTCTTCCTCACTATAAGTGGCTTCCACTTCCACTGCTAGACTGCCCTCCCACAGGAAGGGCCTCCTCACCTTACATGTATTCTGACATCCCAAGCCCACTGGGGTTGCTTAATGCAGGGTGTCCAAGCCCATGTGGGGTTAGGAGTGTGACCACATTGGAAGAAGGCCTGGTGTGAGTGCTTTCCCCACCCCACACAGATCTAGGCACCCTACTCTAGATTGCTGTGGCTACCCACCCTGCCAAGGTCACTGTTGACACTGTGCTTTCTTTCTTTCACAAAAGTTTTGTTGCTTTTTAAAAGAACTGGAATCAAGATATTTAGAACCAACAAGATTTTCAAGGTCATGACCCTTCTTTTTTCTTCCATTATGGGGGTATAACCAGGAAAATTTGTTAAGCAAACAGTACAGTAGTCCTCCCTATCTGCCAGGAATAAGCATTAAGACCCTCAGTGGATGTGAGAAACCACAGGTAGTACTGAAACCTATATACTGTATACTATGCTTTCTCTTATATATACATACCTGTGATTAATTTATAAATTAGGCATAGTAAGAGGTTAACAATAGTAACTAATAATAAAGTAGAATGGAGATGTGGCAAGATGGCAGAATAGGAACAGCTCTGATCTTCAGTTCCCAGTGAGACCAATGCAGAAAGCAGGTGATTTCTGCATTTCCAACTGAGGTATCCTGTTCACCTCATTGGGACTTGTTAGGCATGGGTGCAGGCCATGAAGGGTGAGCAGAAGCAGGGTGGGGCGTTGCCTCACTCAGAAAGTGCAAGGAGTTGGGGGGGCCTCCCTTTCCCAGTCAAGGGAAGCCAGGAGGAACTGTGCTATCCAGTCCAGATACTACACTTTTCCCATGGTTCTTGCAATCCGCAGACCAGGAGATTCCCTTGTGTGCCTACACAACCAGGACCCTGGGTTTCAAGCACAAAACTGGGCAGCTGTTTGGGCAGACACCAAGCTAGCAGCAGGAGTTTTTGTTTTTGTTTTTGTACCCCAGTGGCACCTGGAACCCCAATGAGACAGAACCGTTCACTCCCCTGGAAAGAGGGCTGAAGCCAGGGAGCCAAGTGGTCATGCTCAGTGGATCCCACTGTCACAGAGTCCAGCAAGCTAAGAACCACTGGCTTGAAATTCTCACTGCCAGCACAGCAGTCTGAAATCAACCTGGGAAGATTGAGCTTGGTGGAGTAAGGGTGTCCATCATTACTGAGGTTTGAGTAGGCGGTTTTCCCTTGACAGTGCTTAGGAGGCCAGGAAGGTTGGACTGGGCAGAATTCACCAAAGTCTGGCAAAGTGGCTGTGGCCAGACTGCCTCTCTAGATTCCTCTTCACTGGGCAGGGCATCTCTGAAAGAAAGGCAGCAGCCCCAGTCAGGGGCTTATAGATAAAACTCCCATCTCCCTGGGACAGAGCAACTGGGGGGAGGGGTGGCTGTGGGCACAGCCTCAGCAGACTTAAACGTTCCTGCCTGCTGGCTGTGAAGAGAGCAGCAGATCCTGACAAAGAGAGTTCTCCCAGCACAGCACTCAAGCACTGCTAAGGGACAGACTGCTTTCTCAAGTGAGTTCCTGACTGGGACAGATCTCCCGAAAGGAGGTGACAGATACTTCATACAGGAGAGCTCCAGCTGACCTCAGGCAAGTGCCCTTCTGGGATGAAGCTTCCAGAGGAAGGACCAGGAAGCAACCTTTGCTATTCTGCAGCCTCCACTGGTGATACCCAGGTAATTAGGATCTGGAGTGGACCTCCAGCAAACTGCAGCAGACCTGCAGAGAGAAGACTGACTGTGAGAAGAAAAACTAACAAGCAGCAATAACATCAACATCAACAAAAAGGAACCACACACACACACACACACACAAAGCCCATCCAAAGTAAATCCACGAAGATGAGGAAAAAGCAGTGCAAAAATGCTAAAAATTCCAAAAACCAGAATGTCTCTTCTCCTCCAAATGATCACAATTCCTCTCCAGCACACACACACACACAAAGCCCATCCAAAGTAAATCCACGAAGATGAGGAAAAAGCAGTGCAAAAATGCTAAAAATTCCAAAAACCAGAATGTCTCTTCTCCTCCAAATGATCACAATTCCTCTCCAGCAAGGATACAAAACTGGACAGAGAAAGAGTTTGACAAATTGGCAGAAGTAGGCTTCAGAAGGTGGGTAATAACAAATTCCTCTGTGGAAATGATCACAATTCCTCTCCAGCAAGGATACAAAACTGGACAGAGAATGAGTTTGACAAATTGGCAGAAGTAGGCTTCAGAATGTGGGTAATAACAACTTCCTCTGAGCTAAAGGATCATGTTCTAACCCAATGCAAAGAAACTAAGAAACTTGAAAAAAGATTAGACTAATTGCTAACTAGAATAACCAGTTTAGAGAAGAACATACATGACCTGATGGAGCTGAAAAACACAGCATGAGAACTTCATGAAGCTAACACAAGTATCAACAGCAGAATCGATCAAGCAGAAGAAAGGATATGAGAGACTGAAGATCAACTTACTGAAATACGGTGTGAAGACAAGATTAGAGAAAAAAAATAAAAAGGAAAGAACAAAGCCTCCAAGAAATATGGGACTACGTGAAAAGACCAAACCTATGATTGATTGAGGTCCCTGAAAGTGATGGGGAGAATGGAACCAAGCTGGAAAACACACTTCAGGATATTAACCCGGAGAACTCCCCCAACCTAGCAAGGCAGACAACATTCAAGTTGAGGAAATACAGAGAACACCACTAAGATACTTCTCAGGAAGAGCAACCACAAGACACATAATCGTCAGATTCTGCAAGGTTGAAATGAAGGAAAAATGTTAAGGCAGCCAGAGAGAAAGGTCGGGTTACCTACAAAGGGAAGCCCATGAGACTAACTGCTGATCTCTTTGCAGAAACTCCACAAGCCAGAAGAGAGTGGGGACCAATATTCAACATTCTTAAAGAAAAGAATTTTCAACCCAGAATTTCATATCCAGCCAAATAGAGTTTCATAAGTGAAAGAGAAATAAAATCCTTTACAGACAAGCAAATGCTGAGAGATTTTGTCACCACCAGGCCTGTCTTACAAGACCTCCTGAAGAAAGCACTAAATACGGAAAGGAAAAACCAGTACCAGCCACTGCAAAAACACACCAAAATATAAAGACCAATGACATTATGAAGAAACTCCATCAACTAATGTGCAAAATAACTAGTTAGCAAAATGATGACAGGAT
>NW_012122709.1:3319913-3321900 GCF_000951035.1 Colobus angolensis palliatus
GCAAAAACACACCAAAATATAAAGACCAATGACATTATGAAGAAACTCCATCAACTAATGTGCAAAATAACTAGTTAGCAAAATGATGACAGGATCAAATTCACACATAACAATATCAACCTTAAATGTAAATGGGCTAAATGCCCCAATTAAGAGTCACAGACTGGCAAATTGGATAAACTATCAAGACCCATTGCTGTGCTTTATTCATGAGACTCATCTCACATGCAAAGACACACATAGGCTCAAAACAAAGAGATGGAGGAATATTTACCAGGCAAATAGAAAGCAAAAAAAGCAGGGGTTGCAATACTGGTCTCTGATAAAACAGACTTTAAACCAACAAAGATCAAAAGAGACAAAGAAGGCCATCACATACTGGTAAAGGGATCAATTCAACAAGAAGAGCTAACTATCTTAAATATATATGCACCCAATACAGGAGCACCCAAATTCATAAAGCAAGTCCTTAGAGACCTACAAAGAGACTTAGACTCCTGCACAATAATAGTGAGAGACTTTAACACCCCACTGTCAATATTAGACATATCTGGACCAAGCAGACCTAATAGACATCTACAGAACTCCCCATCCCCAAATCAACAGAATATACATTCTTCTCATCATCACATAGCACTTATTCTAAAATCAACCACATAATTGGAAGTAAAATACTCCTCAGCAAATGCAAAAGAAATGAAATCATAAAAAACAGTCTCTCAGACCACAGTGCAATCAAATTAGAACTCAGGATTAAGAAACTCACTTAAAACCATGCAACTCCATGGAAACTTAACAACCTGCTCCTGAATGACTACTGGGTAAATAACGAAATCAAGGCAGAAATAAGTTCTTTAAAACCAATGAGAACAAAGAAACAACATACCAGAATCTCTGGGACACAGCTAAGGCAGTGTTAAGAGGGAAATTTATAGCACTAAATGCCCACATCAGAAAGCAAGAAAGATCTAAAATCGACACCCTAACATCACAATTAAAGGAACTAGAGAACCAAGAGCAAACAAATTCAAAAGCTAACAAAAGACAAGAAATAACTAAGATCAGAGCAAAACTGAAGGAGATAGAGACACGAAAACCCCTTCAAAAAATCAATGAATCCAGGGGTTGCTTTTGTGAAAGATCAGCAAAATGGATAGACCACTAGCCAGACTAATAAAGGAGAAAAGAGAGAAGAATCAAATAGACACAATTAAAAATTTATACAAACTACCATCAGAGAATACTATAAACACCTCTATGCAAATAAACTAGAAAATCTAGTAGAAGTGGTTAAATTCCCGGACACATACATCCTCCCAAGACTAAACCAGGAAGAAGTCAAATCCCTGAATAAGCCAGTAACAAATTCTGAAATTGAGGCAGTAATTAATAGCCTACCAACCAAGAAAAAGCCCAGGACCAGATGGATTCACAGCTGATTTCTACCAGAGGTACAAAGAGGAGCTGGTACCATTCCTTCTGAAACTATTCCAATCAACAGAAAAAGAGGGATTCCTCCCTAACTCATTTTATGAGGCCAGGATCATCCTGATTCCAAAACCTGACAGAGATATAACAAAAAAAAAAAATTCAGACCAATACCCCTGATGAACATAGATGTAAAAATCCTCAATAAAATACCGGCAAACCAAATCCAGCAGCACACCAAACAGCTTATCCATCACGATCAAGTTGGCTTCATTCCTGGGAGGCAAGGCTGGTTCAATATACACAAATCAATAAACATAATCCACCATGTAAACAGAACCAATGACAAAAACCACATGATTATCTAAATAGATGCAGAAAAGGCCTTCAATAAAATTCAACACCTCTTCATGTCAAAATCTCTCAATGAACTAGGTATTGATTAAACATATCTCAAAATAATAAGAGCTATTTATAACAAACCTATAGCCAATATCATACTCAATGGGCAAAAGCTGGAAACATTCCCTTTGAAAACTGGCACAAGACAAGGATGCCC
>NW_012122709.1:3323205-3338584 GCF_000951035.1 Colobus angolensis palliatus
ATGTCAGGAAACAACAGATGCTGATGAGGATGAGGAGAAATATCTTTACACTGTTGGTGGGAGTGTAAATTAGGTCAACCATTGTGGAAGACAGTGTGGTGACTCCTCAAGCATCTAGAACCAGAAATACCATTTAACCCAGCAATCCCATTACTAGGTATATACCCAAAGGATTAGAAATCATTCTACTATAAAGATACATGCACATATATGTTTATTGCAGCACTATTTACAATAGCAAAGGCTTGGAACCAACCCAAATGCCCATCAATGATAGATGGGATAAAGAAATGTGGCACATACACACCATGGAATACTATGCAACCATTAAAAAGAATGAGTTCACGTCCTTTGCAGGGACATGGATGAAGCTGGAAACCATCACTCTCAGCAAACACGGAAACAGAAAACCAAACACCACATGTTCTCACTCATAAGTGGGAGTTAAACAATGAGAACACATGGACACAAGGAGGGGGACATTACACACCGGGGCCTATCGGGGAGTGGGGAACAAGATGAGGGAGAGCATTAGGACAAATACCTAGTGCATGTGAGGCTTAAAACCTAGATGACGGATTGATAGGTGCAGCAAACCACCATGGCACATGTATACCTATGCAACAAACCTGTACGTTCAGCACATGTATCCCAGAACTTAAAGTAAAATTTAAAAACTAGAACAATTATAACAATATATTCTAATAAACGTTATGTAAATCTGGTTTCTCTCTTAAAATATCTTACTGTTTTCAGAGCACTGTTGACCATGGGTAACCAAAACTGCAGAAATTGAAACCACAGATAAAGGAAGACTATTGTACAAGGATATCAGAAATGTCTCCTAGACGGAAATGTGAGGATACTATTTGGCTCCCTGGCATCAGTTTTTACTTCATATGGAATTAGTAATTCACTAAAGAGATTGTCTTTCTGGAAAACAAACCCTCATTCCATTCACAGCACACAAAGTTTAAACAAAGCAGACCTCAGTCTATCAAAAAACTATGCCCAAGGCTTATACCAATCATATAGCTTCAACTCTTCTCTGACAAATCCTTCATGCACCTAAAGCAATATGGCAGATTGTACTTTCTGTAATGACTGCCACTGCACATCTCCCATCCCACCAGCTCTTCTTACATGACTTCAACACTCCTCTCACTGAGAGGCAAAGCCTATGTCCCTTTCTTTTAAATCTGGGAGGGGGCTTTAGATTGCTCCAAACAATGGAATATTGTAGAATGGATACCATATGACTTCAAAGTCTAGGTAACAAAAAGGACACAGCTTCTGCCTGGCTCACTTTTTGGGAGGATGATCACTCTGGGAAAGCCAGCCATCAGGTTGTGACAAACAATCCTGTGCAGTGAAGCAACATAGGAAGGCCGTCATGGAGAAGATATGAAGCTCCCAGCATCTACTGCTGAACCTGTGAATGAGTGAACCTTCAAATGATTCCAGCCTCCAGGCTTCAAGTCACCCCTGCTGACATGGAGGGGAGCAGTGACAAGCCATCCACACCAACCCTGATCAAATTGCAGGCTTGTGGGCAAAGTAAATATTGTTATTGTTTTAAATGACTAAAATCTTTGGTGTTGAAGCACACCTTCTTCTGCATTTCTCCACACCATTCTTTCCATTCCTCTAAGCATGGCCTACACCATCCTTACCTAATCACTAGTGTTTTTGTCTCCTCCACCAGAGCCAAGGAATCTCATCTCCAGTATCCGTAAGTCTTACACAGAAAAGGGCCCCATAAGAGCTCTAGAAAAATCTTTGACCCTCTTTTTTTCCAGATTCCAGGGAATTTGGTGGTGTAGTGGTTAATATCAGATGCTCTGAAATCAAACTGTGATGCTCAAACCCTGGCTACTCCCTCCTCACAGTGTGAGATTGAGCAAGTTTCTTAACTTCTCTTGATCACAACTTTTTCATGTAAAAATAGAGATAGTATCAATACCTACCTTACATAATTGCTGGGATAATTCTATGATAGGATGAACATAAAGTACTTAAAAACGTAAGAACTCAGTAAATTCTCATTGCTGTTACGATATAGAGTATTTTCTCATTTACTCAGCAAACTAATTAGCCATGTACTCTTTATAAGGTACGTTTCAAGTTCTTTCTTGCACTTGTTACTGTGTTTCATTTCAATCAACTTTAACATAATCAAGTCACAGATTTTTTGGCCATTATTTTATAACAATTTATTGTTTTAGTCACTTAAAACAATAACAAGATTTACTTTGCCCACAATCTTCAGTTGCTTATTGATTGTATAGTTAGGCAGGCCAGTTAGAAATGTGATAAGCTCTGATATCTCCCAGCTTACAGGCATGAGCTCTCCTCAAAATATTAGAGAAAATGTATCCCAGCTCACATGTTTTGCACATCTGTGTTCTTCTGACCCTGTGACCCGGCCCTGACTGCCATTAGACCCCCTGATCTGACCCCAAATGACAAACTATATACATAATCTCTCCCTGGTACCTATACTCAGCACGTGGAGTGAGCCAGCTTAGCCAGTATCGTCTAGTACACCACACACAGTTCCTGGGGACCCAGACCAGTTACCTCAGGATGTTATTTCCATCAGCCAGCCACTAGGTGAGTGGACCAGAAACAAAACCACCAATCTAAGGTGGCTGTACAAATTCTGAATCAGATGAGTGTGGAAACATCACTAACACAACAGACACATAATAGGTACTGTCAATAATAGAACCTATAAATTTAAAAAAGGAAGAGAAAGGAAACATAAAACATGACTTGTTTTTAACTTTCCTTCAGAGCCAATGAGTCAAGTCTTCTTCCATCATCAGAGGAGGTGAAGATGCAGAAGAGAGCGGCCACGCTGGAAAGAGTGAATGAGAGTGGCAGGAGCCCCAGGGGAGGGACCTTGCCTCTTCAGAACACTGAAGCAATGACAAGTGAAAAGAAGAAACCTTAGTAAACTGATTAAAGAGAGTTCATCTCCTCCATGAGACACAGGCCAGACCTGGATAATAAGGATGGTCATAGATAGCCCTGGAAATAGATATTATTTTCCTTGCATCACATCACTTTGGCCCACTGTGCCTTGGGCTGCCCCTCGAGTGCCCAGGCACCCAAGCACCTCTCAGCTTTTCTCTCAGGATGTTCTCTGGAACTGTAAAAATTTGCTCTGTCAAAGAGCAGTCTTAGCCCTCAAGTGAGAAAGAATTAACGCTCCTAGAGACAACACTCAACCAACTGGGAATGGGACTTATCAGGCAAATGACCCAGCCTCCTGAATTTTGGAAAGACGATGCTGACATCTATTCTTTATGGATTCTCAAAGAGTCCCCAGCAGGATTCAGCTCCAGATGCCCACAGCAATAGGTAGCTCGGTAATGGACTCATGGTTAGCTCTCCTTATTTTCCCTGTCTCGTTCTTCCTACTTCCTTGCTCCAGTCTTTTGGAATTATCTCAGAAAAAAAAATTAATTACCTCTAACTAAATCCTTGGTTTGTTTTTTGAACGAAAGACTCAAACTAAAATCCAACTGTATTGGGTTGAATAGTGTCCCCCCAAATTTATGTTCACCCACCACCTATGAATGTGACACCATTTGGAAGTAGGGTTTTTGCAGATGTAACTAAGTTAAAATAAGGTCATATTTGATTAAGAGGGACCCTAATGAAATGACTGGCATCACTTTAAAACAGGTAAATGTGGACACAGACACACAGAGAACATCACCCAACAACAGATACAGAGATTGGAGCAATGCATCTACAAGCCAAGGAGTGGTAAGGATTGCTAGATACCTCTAGAAGCTAGGAGAAACATGGGACAGACTTTGCCAGACACTTCCAGAAAGAACCAATTCTGCTGATATTTGATTTTGGACTTCTGGCCTCCAGAATAGTGAAAGAATCAATTTCTGTTGTCTGCTGCCACCAGTTTGTAATACTTTGTTATAACAGCACTAAGAAATTAATACAATACACTAGAGTGTCTTAGTCAGGGTCCAAGAAAACAGAAACCACTCCAAATATTTGCAAACAGAAGGAGTTTATTACAGGGAACTAATTACATGACAGAAGCCAAAGAGGGTAAAATGAATCAACCCAGAGAATAGCAATAACAGGAAGCCACTACCACACCTAGCTGGAGGCATGGAGGGAGCAAGTAGTGTTGCCAGGACCCTGATCACCTGGCAGAATATGAAGCCATATCTAGCCTGCCAGGTAAGAGCTGGAGCCAGGAGGAGAGCAGAGGAGTCATCCTGAAATAGTCCTCAAGCTAAGAAGAAAGAGTGGGAAGGAAAAAGACCCTCATTCATCAGCACTAACCATTGGCTTGGCCCAACAAGACAGAGCTGCCAGACAGAGAAATGTGTGTGATGTAGATTGTGTCACAGAGAACAGCAGGAAGATGAGGGCTGGATCTGAAAGCTACCTGGGCAAGGATCCAAACCAACAACTTCACTCCAACCCCATGAGACTCAAAGGAAGAGAGTTTAAGCTTTTGCTGTTTTTTAAATAAATTACTAGGATCCATAATAATACCAGTACAAGGTGAGATCTGAAGGATGAGAGACACTATGAAGAAACAGTGTGAGACAGTAATAATGCATTGATGATCATGGCAGTACAAAAAATGGGAAGTCCTTCATGAGTCAGGTTTCTTTAAAGGCACATGCAACTCCCACTTAGATGGACACAACAGTATGTGAAGACTCACACTGTGATCTTTCGCTCCAAGAGCCACCACAGGAACACACCAGGAAAACTAAAGGAATTTAGAGATCCTTTGAAAGAAACAGGACACTGCAGCAAATTTTGCAAAACAGGTGAAAAACTGTAAGTTCCCAAAATGTGAGAGGGAGAAAACCTGCCTCTGAATACACATCCCTACTTGGGAATCTGAAAATCCAGATCAAGGGAGAATTTAACCTTACCTAGAACTAAAACGAATGTAGACAGTCACACAAAATATAAAAGTAGAAGTATCAGGGGAAGTGCCTTGCAGGCACTTCCAGTCTTCAGCTTGAGCCCAGGGAAGCCATTCCTGACTATATGTCACAGGAGCTCTCAGGGAAGGCAGTCAATGGAATTGGGGAGGGGTCACCAGGTGAAGGAAGCTTCCAACTGAAATTGGTAGTGGTTTCAATTGGACACAAATTTTCTTTAGTGGAGTCTGGGGGACGAGTGGGAGCTTTGGCAACATGAGCACATGAACTCAGAAGCAAAGAAGTCCCTCCCATTGAAGGGGGCAGATGGGGAGGGGTGATATCTGAAAGTCATGCTTGCTTTCTCAGTGGGAAAGCTCACAGCCTTAGGCAAGATCTGAGTGGGGCACTTTGGGAGTGAGACTGGCCTCGCCAACTGGGTGGCAGCTGGGTGAGGCCTCTCGCTACCAGCTTTCCCCCACTTCCCTGGTGAATTATATGACACAGCAGAGGTAGCCAAGATCCCCTCTGGGAAATAACCCTATTGGCCTAAAAACCACCCCCACATCCCCCACAGTGGCCACAACAAACCCCACCCAAGGAGACTCTGAGCCCAGACCCGCTTAACCCTGCCCCAGCATCATGGTATTTCTTTACTCACCCTGGTAACCAAACACAAAAGATAGAAACTCTTGGGAGCTTCAAGGCCCCACCCATGATCTGAGAAACTTTGGTTTCTTACCCTGGCCAACTTAGGGCAAGCCTAGATCCCTCTACTACCACCACAGCTGGTGCTCTCTTGAAAGCACCACCTCTTAACCCTGAACCCAAGAAGGAGAAGATAACACCTAATTCCAATGCCTGCAACATCCTGGCTAACCAGAGGTCCTGAATGTGTCCACAGGAAAACTTTACTGCTAGCATAGCCAGCATTCAAGAAACCCAGCACACTAAACATATCTACAACCAAGGACTCCCACAGAGTCTACTTCACTCCCCTGCCACCTCCACCACAGCAGGTACTGATATCCATGGCTGGGAGACCTGAAGACAGATCACATCACAGGACTCTTCGCAGACATTCCGCAGCACCAGCTGGAACCTGGTAGCCCCACTGACAGCCTAGACCCAGAAGAGCAATAACAGCCAATGCAGTCCAGCTGTCAGAAAGTTCCACCCCTAGGGGAAGGGGGAGAGCACCACATCAAAGGATCACCCCATGGGATAACAGAATCTGAACAGCTGGCCTTGAGTTCCAGACCTTTCCACTGAAATAGTCTACCCAAATGATAAAGAACCAGAAAGGTAATTCTGGTAATATGACAAAACAGAGTTCTATATCATCGCCAAAAGATCACACTAGCTCCCCAGCAGTGGATCCAAACCAAGAAGAAATCTCTGAATTGCCAGATAAACAATTCAGAGGATTATTAAGCTACTCAAGGAGATACCAGAGAAAGGTGAAAAACAACTTTAAAAATTAAAATATATATATACATATGTGTATATATATATATACACACACACATATATAGGATATGGGTGAAAAATTCTCCAGAGAAATAGATATCATAAAGAAAATATCATCACAACTTCTAGAAATGAAAGCCATTAGAGAAACACAAAATGCACTGGAAAGTTTCAACAATAGACTAGAACAAGCAGAAGAAAAAACTTCAGAGCTCAAAGACAATGCTTTCAAGTTAACCCAACCAGACAAAGACAAAGAAAAAATAATTTTAAAAAAATGAACAAAGCCTCCAAGAAATGTGGGATTATGTTAAACAGCCAAACCTAAGAATCATTGGTGTTCCTGAGGAAGAAGAGAAATCTAAAAGCTTGAAAAACTTATTTGGGGAAATAATTGAGGAAAACTCCCCTGGCCTTGCTAGATATCTAGATATCCAAATACAAGAAGCTCAAAGAACACCTGGAAAATTCATCACAAAAAAGATTATCACCTAAAGTCCTATCCCAATTCAGTTAAAGTAACAGCAGGAATAGCACCTTATAAATACCTGGAAAAATAGTAGAAGGAAACACGTGTAAGCATTAATAATGATCTCTTGTGGTAGAATTCTCAGTAATTTTAATGTTATCATTTGCATGTTCTCTACTTAACTATACATATATATTTATGTATACACATATACATAAATATACAAACATATGTATATACACACATTTTTGTTTATGGACAGCCCATGACTACAAGCCAAGGGATATCAGAGACATGGCTCTCTGGAAACTGAGAGAATACTTAGTGGACAGTTTTTTTGTTTGTTTGTTTGTTTTTTGAGACAGAGTCTCACACTGTTGCCCAGGCTGGAGTGCAGTGGTGCGATCTCGGCTCACTGCAAGCTCTGCCTCCCAGGTTCAAGCCATTCTCCTGCCTCAGCCTCCAGAGTAGCTGGGACTACTACCCGCCATCATGCCCGGCTAATTTTTTTGTATTTTTAGTAGAGACAGGGTTTCACCATGTTAGCCAGGATGGTCTCGATCTCCTGACCTCGTGATCCACCCGTCTCGGTCTCCCAAAGTGCTGGGATTATAGACATGAGCCACCGTGCTCGGCCTTAGTGGACAGTTATTATCAGGATGATCAGTATCCGCTTTTCCATCACCTGGCAACAACAACTAGCATTTCTCAAGGGAAATCCCCTCCTCATGCATAAGCAGCATGGATGGAGTGGAACAGTCCCTACCTCCACTTAAGGAGGGCTAAATAACCAAAGCATAAAGCACTACACTTCAGTGGACGCAATGATGACTAATTTTGGTTCAATAAATATCAAGTCCAGAACTTTTGTGCAGAACTGTGGGATACAAAAATTATCTTTGTCGCAGAATATTTATATTTAAAGAGGGGATTCTAAATATTCCAAAAATATGAATCCGAGATAGTGGTAAGATAGGAATGGGTTGCCTTTTGGAGTATTTGTTGGGTGTGTGCAACTCTGCATACTGGTAAGGCAAGTCCAGCCTCCATCTCACACCAACAAGCAGATTTCCCCACCATGGCCCTTATCATCTTGTGCTCTAACCACAGATTTTCAGTCTACTCTTGCTAACCATCAACTCTTCAACGGCAAGAGTCATGTCTCTCAAATCCCTGGATCTGGCTTGCTAAATAATTATTCATGATTTTATCTGAGTAGAAAAAGAGTCAAGAACTGAGGAGACATTCTTGGTTCTTCTCAGTCACTGAGGAGTTTCTGCAGTACCAGCCTTTCTGCTAGCTCCAGCCACAGCTTCAACAGTTCCACCTCCTTGTTCTTTATTCTTGCTTTCACCTTGTTACTCAGCAGCAGGGGTGTAAATGTGGTGACAGTGCCGTGTCGACTTAAACCAAATGAGAGAATTTTAATAAACCACCCTTATAATGACACCCATCAAAACCAGAAGGGGACAAGCCTAGGAGGTCTCTGAGGTTACTGTACCCATCCCTCCTTCATCCCCCTCCAGCATTTTGTTTCTGAAAGGAGTCAACACCAACAGCTCTGATCTGGGCAGCCTTCCTGAGAAAATGCAGCCATTTCTGCTCCTGTTGGCCTTTCTTCTGACCCCTGGGGCTGGGACAGGTAAGTGACTATCCCTATTCTAGACGCCTGAATCCATCTTATAAGATACCTTGTACCTATGAGCACTGGTCAGGAATTTTCTTCAATCTGAGCCCAGCTCCTATTCCACACCCAGACTTATAAATCTGAGGCTAGATAGAGACTCAGCAAAGATGGAAAAACGAAGGGTGTTCCCTAAAAGGTTTAATAGGTGTTAGCCTCTCCCTAGACCTCTCCTTTATGACCTGGAATGTGGATTGTTCTTAGAAAGGCATTTGGTGGGGAATGTGAAGCTGAAAAAGATAAGTAATTATTATTCTACACTCCAACCCAGGAGAGAGGAGCTCAGACACCAAGTTGCAGTCATGGGAGTTATCACTGGACTCAGCTTAAGAGCCACTTAAATTATTCAGTGCCCCCACCCAATCACCCCTGCCCAGGAGAGAAGTCCATGGTACAACTTATCTCAGAGGTGGCAAGATGACTGTGTCCATAGCTCTCCCAATACCTTGGCTCCACCTAGGTTTTGCAATTCATTTTTAGCTGGTTTCTCCACTTCCTTCTGCCTTTCCAGGCCCTCGGCTACTCTGCTGACCTGGTGGTACCCCCCTCTAACATCCCTGAGGTCCTGAATCCCACCAGCACTACCCCCACTAAACCTCAGCCAAAGGCTAATTGGAGGCTATTCATTTATGCACCAAACAACACTTACTGAGAACGTAGAATATGTTAGGCCCTGGCACAAGAGAATTTTAGAAAATCCAACTCCAGAAGCTCATGGGTAGATCATTAGAAAATGGCACCAATCCGGAGGACAGCAGAGGCTCAGAGGGATCAGAGAGACTCACTAAAAAGGAGGAGCCTGGGAAGTACGGTCCAGGATCCTCTGGGGCTCTACCATTGTGAAAATAGATCTTTCTTCCTCCATGTATGTTTCTGCAGTAGGATGCAGAAGTCAAGCACTGTCCATTCTTTCTGAGAGAAGGTTCTGAGACTTAAAGTTCAGAAAAGCTTACTCTGTCTGCAAGGAGTGCTGCCTGCAGAGCTCAGGAGGACCCTCCCTCACTGTCTGCAGCACACAAAAGACTTCACCGTCAATCACTGTCATCCTAAGCCTTCTCTCGTGACCGCAACCATCCCCAGCTACTTTATCTTCCAGCCTTTCCTTTCAGAGGAGATCATCGGGGGCCGTGAGGCCAAACCCCACTCCCGCCCCTACATGGCCTTTGTTCAGTTTCTGGATGAGAAGAGTAAGAAGAGGTGTGGTGGCATCCTAGTGAGAAAGGACTTTGTGCTGACAGCTGCTCACTGCCTGGGAAGGTAAGGAGCAACACCAGCTCACCTTCTGAGCCCACCCCCCCACCCCCGCCACAGGGACCCTTGTTTTCTTCTGGGGACTGCAGCCCAGGGGAGCTTCCAGAGTTCCTGGTAATGCAAGCCCATGAAAGCTCATTGGAGCAGCCACCTGGGAATAGGACTCGGATGAGGAGAGGAGGAGAAATAGGACAGGGTCAGAGGGTCAGAGGTCAGAGCAAGTGGCACGGTTTCACACACTGGCCAAATAAAGCAGTGGTAAAGGTTGAATCCATGCATTAAGGATCAAAATGCAAACTCAAGCAATTTCATGATATTTCCTGAAGGCAAGAGAGAGCCCCCAGAAGCCCTACTCTTCATGTCTTTGTGAAGCAGAGGGCACAGTCACTCAGCCCTGGGGCCCTCCTGTCCCCTCAACTTCCCCTCAGCTGCAGCCCCACCCTGCCCTAGCTGTCATCTGCTCTTTATGACTCCTGGGCTGTATCCTCTGTGACTCCACCCCCATCCTCACTCTGCTCTCTGTGCAGCTCCATAAATGTCACCTTGGGGGCCCATAATATCAAGGAACAGGAGCGGACCCAGCAGTTTATCCCTGTGAAAAGAGCCATCCCCCACCCAGCCTATAATCCTGAGAACTTATCCAACGACATCATGCTACTGCAGGTGAGGCACACTCCTGCCACTCTTGCTCTTCTTGATCCAGTTGGTTCCACACCCACTGTGGCCACTGTGACACGAGCTCTTCCCTCCTTTCCATCCTGACCTCTTGGCCAGTTCCTATGCCTTAGAGGAGAGGGAAGACTGTGCAGCCCCATCACTGTTTCGGGGCCCAGAAGGCCATTGCCTGACCTGGACTTTCTTGCTTCTTCCCTACCAGCTGGAGAGAAAGGCCAAGCGGACCACAGCTGTACGGCCCCTCAGGTTACCTAGCAACAAGGTCCAGGTGAAGCCAGGGCAGGTGTGCAGTGTGGCCGGCTGGGGTTGTGTCTCAAAGGACACTTTAGCAACCACACTGCAGGAAGTGTTGCTGACAGTGCAGAAGGACTGGGAGTGTGAACGTCTCTTCCATGGCAATTACATCAAAGCCACTGAGATTTGTGTGGGGGATCCAAAGATGACAAAGACCGGTTTCAAGGTTGGATTTCCAGCCCCTACCCAGAAAGACCACAGGGAGAGAGGAACTTGAGGGAGTTCTGGGGTATGGCAGTGGCCAGATCCTTATGCTCTCAGCTCAGAGCTTGGGCAGCCTGTGTCCACTCCTTGGGTGGATTGGGGTGGCTGGAGGGGAGGGATTTGTCATCCCACAGTCACTTATCACCGAAGTGTCCGTGAGAATTGCAGAGAAAGGCTTGGTCTGGGGAGAGCTAGAAAGCACAGCCAGGGCCATGCTGGAGACCCAGGACTGAGGGAGGTGACAAGGCCTGCCTGGCACTGACGTCACACAAAATCCATAACAGAGACCACCCATCCCAGGGAAGGCCAGCTCAGTCTTTCCTCTCTCTGTTCACAGGGGGACTCCGGGGGGCCCCTCGTGTGTAAGGGTGTGGCCCAAGGTATTTTCTCCCATGGAAACAAACAGGGGACACCTCCAGGAGTCTACATGAAGATCTCACACTTCCTGCCCTGGATAAAGAGAACAATGAAGTGCCTCTAACAGCAGGCATGAGACTAACCTTCCTCTGGGCCTGACCATCTCTGGGACAGAGGCAAGAATCCCCAAGGGGTGGGCGGTTGGGGTTGCAGGACTGTAATAAATGGATCTCTAGCGTAAATATGACTGAAGTCTTATTTATTCACTGAACCATCTTCAATATGCCACAACACTGCTCCAGGCAGCCATCTGCTGACAGTTCTGGCTTTTGCTTCTTCCTTTCTCCCCCAGCCCTCCTTCCTCCCTAAACTCCATGCTGTACAGTTTTTTCACCAATTTCTCAATCACATGTCTTTGATACTGAACCCTCTGTCAGAGCTGGTTTGAATTCCATTGTAAACAATCTTCACCCCCCTCCCCTCACAAAAAATAAATAAATAAACTTCTCTGGACCTTAGGAATTTCTTACCATCTCTAAACCAACCACCTACTCCCCTAACAACGTAGCAGAGAATGGAGCAGGGCAGTGGAAAGGAAATAACTCCAGGGACCCGGAAGGCCAGGGGCCATGCCTTGAGTACCCAGTTTCCCATTTCCAGGAAACTATGCCGTGAGTACCCAGTTTCCTTTTTCCTATTTCCTGTCTCTCCGGCGGGGGCAGGCTTCTCCCACAGTCAGGTCTGCCTGCAGCTTAGGAGGTTGAGATGCTCCTCTGCACCTAGGTCCCATTTCCCGGCCCCAGGCCCAGCCCTGAGCTCAGTCAACCTTATTCCTTCCTGGCTGGCCTTCCCAGCTCCCAAGTGTTTTTCACCCAAGTGCCCTGGCTACCAGTTTCTTTCCCTTCTAGCTCACCCTGTTCTGAAGCCAGTCTCTCTCTCATATCGCTAAGAGTTCCCAGCTCTGTGTGAATGCTTCTCTACTGCTTGTTCCAGCCAGACCTGGGCTGCCAGCCCACCTGATGCTGATCAGAGGAGCCAGCTCTCACCTTCCACCTGGGCAAGGCTGGCTGAGGCCCTCAGTCCAGCGCAGCTTTCCCCAGGGGCTCAGGCATCACTTTCTGTGGAGCCACTCAGCAGCCTCAACATCTTTCAGCCTATCCTGGCCTCAGACCCAGACTCCCCCTGTTGGCAATCTGGGGTTATAGCAGCTGTGCCCCAGAGGGCTCCAGGGCCACTGGGCTGGAAGTAGCACTATGCCATTTATCAATAGACGAATACTTGCTGATTGATCTCTCTCTTTGTGCCGGGCATATAATAGGCCCTGTCTCTGCTTTTGGAAATTTTATAATGATAAAAAATTTCACCTCAATTCTCCTGGTTCCTCTGCTTCTACCAGGCAGGTCAGTTTGGCACAAATGGATCTGTATTTATAATCCACAAGAAATCGTGTTTTAAAAATAATTAAATTGCCAGGCGCGGTGGCTCAAGCCTGTAATCCCAGCACTTTGGGAGGCCGAGAAGGGCGCATCACGAGGTCAGGAGATCGAGACCATCCTGGCTAAAACGGTGAAACCCCGTCTCTACGAAAAAATACAAAAAAACTAGCCGGGCGAGGTGGCGGGCGCCTGTAGTCCCAGCTACTCGGGAGGCTGAGGCAGGAGAATGGCATAAACCCGGGAGGTGGAGCTTGCAGTGAGCTGAGATCTGGCCACTGCACTCCAGCCTGGGCAACAGAGCGAGACTCCGTCTCAAAAAAAAAAAAAATTAAATTATCTATATTCTACCTGTAGTGTTCATTACAGCCTCACATGCATGATCTGGTTTGATCCCAGAAGGACAGTGTGTGAAATTAGAAGAGACTTGGAGATTCTCAGGTCCTAAAGTTTTTAATCTATGCTCAGTGGAGTCTGTGTCCAGAGGTGTGGAAATATATTAGTCTGTTCTCACACTGCTAATAAGTACATACCTGAGATTGGGTAATTTATAAAGGAAAGAAGTTTAGTTGACTCACAATTCCACATGGCTGGAGAGGCCTCACAATCATGGCAGAAGGTGAATTAGAAGCCAAGTCATGTCTCACGTGGTAGCAGGCAAGAGAACTTGTGCAGGGGAACTCCCCTTTATAAACCATCAGATCTCGTAAGACTTATTCACTATCATGAGAACAGCACAGGAAAAACTGGCCCCCTTGATTCAATAACTTCCCACCAGGTCCCTCCCACGACATGTGGGATTATTACAATTCAAGGTGAGATGTGGGCGTGGACACGGAGCCAAATTATATCAGGAAGGAAGAAGACAACCAGAACAGCCTTAGCTTTGCTTATTCTGCATATAGAAGACGTTAACCTCAGTCCACAAACCTAAGAAATGCTATAGTTCAAGTGTGAGACAGTTAATATAATAGTGACCCCGCTGACTTTATTTAGGATCCTGAGCTCTCAAATAGTACCGCTAATGAGTTAAATGTGACAGAACACTATAAACTCACAATAGCTGGCAAACACTGAATCAAATGGGACCAACACAGAAAAAAATAGAAACTTCACTGAAAAGAATAACAAATAAATCACCTGCACACAGGGAAAAAATCCAGCACATTGAAAAATAAGAGGAAAAACAAACAGACTTATTTTTCACATAAGGCTGTCCTGATGTCCATCTCCCAAGCCTTTCCCTGGGAAGCAGCACTGGCAGCAGTGCAGGTGAGAAAGGAGTAAACACATGCAGAGATAAGCAAGTGACCAGCAGCACACGTAGGAGTCAGGGGACCATCACATAGAAGAAGCACAAAGACCCCAAAAAGCCAGCCAAGCAGAGCTCTGTGGAGTCCCAGGGTGTAAGTCAGAGACAGCAGCAAAGTGACCAAAGATTTCTGCCACCAGCTCCAAAGGATCCTGGCAGGAGAGTGCCTGGTGGGTCAGTCTTCCCTCTTAGATCTGACAGAAACACTTGACATTGAGCATGGGATTTTATCCTATGTAAGATCTGAAGTGTGTGTGCGTGTGTGTGTGTATGAAGGTTATTCATAAATATGTTCATTGCAACATTATTATTATTATTTTTTTTTTTTTTGAGACGGAGTCTTGCTCTGTCGCCCAGGCTGAAGTGCAGTGGCCTGATCTCAGCTCACTGCAAGCTCCGCCTCCCAGGTTCACGCCATTCTCCTGCCTCAGCCTCCCGAGTAGCTGGGACTACAGGCGCCCGCCACCATGCCCGGCTAGTTTTTTGTACTTTTTTTAGTAGAGACGGGTTTTCACTGTATTAGCCAGGATGGTCTCGATCTCCTGACCTCGTGATCTGCCCATCTCGGCCTCCCAAAGTGCTGGGATTACAGGCTTGAGCCACCGCACCCGGCCGAACATTATTTAATAATAGATCCCAAATTAGAATCAGCATTAATGTCCTAAATAGGGAAATGGTAAAATATCATGCATTCAACATATCCATTTTGCAGCCATTAACATCTACATTATCCACAGCTATAAAAAACTAGGCTAACAACATTAATAGGCAAGTTTGCTTTTAAAAAAAAAAAAAAACACTAATAAACATTTGGAAAAAGTAAACATTCAATAACGAATCGATACAAATTAAAATAGTAATAATTTTTGCTTATCTGATTGGGAAGGATTTACAAAAACGATGATATTCAGATTCAGCATGAGCATTGAGAAAATGGTATTTTCACAGCTTGTACACAAAGATCCAAAAAAAGAAAAGAGATTCTTTGTCCTGCAGAAGCTGGATTTTATGTGGAAAAAAAGAAGTATTTGACCTAGCCATCAACCACACCAAGAAAACTGAACACAGTTGTTCCTTATAACAACCTTGGTACACAAGTAAAATCTTAGAAACAATGCAAATATCCAGCACTAATTGGGGGATTCATTTTTTAAAGCTGCATATTATTAAACACTATGGAATCCCTGAAGTTATGATATATAACTACATTTTGTCACATGGAAGAATATTCACCATGTATGTTTATGTTAAAAGTAGATTATAGATTGGTATATACTACAATTAAATTTGTGCTTATATACACATTTT